>NC_091177.1:18390701-18690701 GCF_040958095.1 Procambarus clarkii
TTTTCTTGCATTTCGTTTCGTACGAAAAATCACCGAATTTTGCAATATTTTGACGTTTATCATCTCCTTTTCCTTTATGTGATTTAAACAAAATATCATCGAATTAGGCAATATTTTGCCGTTTTTCCACGTTTTTGTGAATTTTCAGTCTATGGGTATTAATTCAATACATATACGATAAAAATGATGCAAACACATAATTGATTAGAAATTAACCTTAAATACTTCATTTTCAATCAACCATTTGTTTCTCGTTAAAATACCGAGTAGGATATTAAAGAAGGGAGAAGTTCGGTTTTTATTGCATATATCGACGTTTCAGCCTGAATAGAGCGGTTTTCGTGTACATCTTTCATCGGAAATATAAACGGAAAATCAGGAACATTTTAGTTAATTTTAATGAAAACACATTGGTTTTTATCATTTGTATTGGAAACAACATTGTCATATGTCTTTTCTTGGATCTAAATAATAGGAAACCTCGCTCTATGATTTGAAGTTAAAATCCTCATATATGGAAAAATAGTGACTTTTTTCACGTTTTTCATGTAGTGTGATTTTACGTAAATATATTCATTTTTACCAATATTTCGATACTATTTCATGTAGTATCACGATATATGATTTGGCCTTCAAATCTCAGAATGTCGCATAATATTGCATTTTAAGCAAGTTTTCTTGCATTTTGTTTCGTACGAAAAATCACCGAATTTAGCAATATTTTGACGTTTAACATCTCTTTTTCCTCTATGTGATTTAAACAAAATATCATCGTATTAGGCAATATTTTGCCGTTTTTCCACGTTTTTTTTTTAATTTTTAGTTTATGGGTATTAATTCGTTATATATACGATAAAAATGATGCAAACACATAATTGATTAGATAATAACCTTAAATACTTCATTTTCAATCAACTATTTGTTTCTCGTTAAAATACTGAGTAAGATATTGAAAAGAGGAGAAGTTCTGTTTTTATTGCATATATCGACGTTTCTGCCGGAATAGAGCCGTTTTCGTGTACATCTTCCATCGGTAATATAAACGGAAAATCAGGAACATTTTAGTTAATTCTAATGAAAACACATTGGTTTTTATCATTTGCATTGGAAACAACATTGTCATATGTCTTTTCTTGGATCTAAATAATACGAAACCTCGCTCCATGATTTGAAGTTAAAATCCTCATATATGGTAAAATTGTGACTTTTTTCATGTAGTGTTATTTTACGTAAATATATTCGTTTTTACGAATATTTCGATACTATTTCATGTAGTATCACGATATGTGATTTGGCCTTCAAATCTCAGAATTTCGCGTAATATTGCATTTAAAGCAAGTTTTCTTGCATTTTGTTTCGTACGAAAAATCACCGAATTTAGCAATATTTTGACGTTTATCATCTCCTTTTCCTTTATGTGATTTAAACAAAATATCATCGAATTAGGCAATATTTTGACGTTTTTCCACGTTTTTGTGAATTTTCAGTCTATGGGTATTAATTCAATAAATATACGGTAAAAATGATGCAAACACATAATTGATTAGAAATTAACCTTAAATACTTCATTTTCAATCAACCATTTGTTTCTCGTTAAAATACCGAGTAGGATATTGAAGAAGGGAGAAGTTCGGTTTTTATTGCATATATCGACGTTTCACCCGGAATAGAGCGGTTTTCGTGTACATCTTCCATCGGTAATATAAACGGAAAATCAGGAACATTTTAGTTAATTTTAATGAAAACACATTGGTTTTTATCATTTGTATTGGAAACAACATTGTCATATGTCTTTTCTTGGATCTAAATAATAGGAAACCTCGCTCTATGATTTGAAGTTAAAATCCTCATATATGGTAAAATAGTGACTTTTTTCACGTTTTTCATGTAGTGTGATTTTACGTAAATATATTCATTTTTACCAATATTTCGATACTATTTCATGTAGTATCACGATATGTGATTTGGCCTTCAAATCTCAGAATGTCGCATAATATTGCATTTTAAGCAAGTTTTCTTGCATTTTGTTTCGTACGAAAAATCACCGAATTTAGCAATATTTTGACGTTTAACATCTCTTTTTCCTCTATGTGATTTAAACAAAATATCATCGAATTAGGCAATATTTTGCCGTTTTTCCACGTTTTTTTTTAATTTTTAGTTTATGGGTATTAATTCGTTATATATACGATAAAAATGATGCAAACACATAATTGATTAGATAATAACCTTAAATACTTCATTTTCAATCAACTATTTGTTTCTCGTTAAAATACTGAGTAAGATATTGAAAAGAGGAGAAGTTCTGTTTTTATTGCATATATCGACGTTTCTGCCGGAATAGAGCCGTTTTCGTGTACATCTTCCATCGGTAATATAAACGGAAAATCAGGAACATTTTAGTTAATTCTAATGAAAACACATTGGTTTTTATCATTTGCATTGGAAACAACATTGTCATATGTCTTTTCTTGGATCTAAATAATACGAAACCTCGCTCCATGATTTGAAGTTAAAATCCTCATATATGGTAAAATAGTGACTTTTTTCATGTAGTGTTATTTTACGTAAATATATTCGTTTTTACGAATATTTCGATACTATTTCATGTAGTATCACGATATGTGATTTGGCCTACAAATCTCAGAATTTCGCATAATATTGCATTTAAAGCAAGTTTTCTTGCATTTTGTTTCGTACGAAAAATCACCGAATTTAGCAATATTTTGACGTTTATCATCTCCTTTTCCTTTATGTGATTTAAACAAAATATCATCGAATTAGGCAATATTTTGACGTTTTTCCACGTTTTTGTGAATTTTCAGTCTATGGGTATTAATTCAATAAATATACGGTAAAAATGATGCAAACACATAATTGATTAGAAATTAACCTTAAATACTTCATTTTCAATCAACCATTTGTTTCTCGTTAAAATACCGAGTAGGATATTGAAGAAGGGAGAAGTTCGGTTTTTATTGCATATATCGACGTTTCAGCCGGAATAGAGCGGTTTTCGTGTACATCTTCCATCGGTAATATAAACGGAAAATCAGGAACATTTTAGTTAATTCTAATGAAAACACAGTGGTTTTTATCATTTGTATTGGAAACAACATTGTCATATGTCTTTTCTTGGATCTAAATAATAGGAAACCTCGCTCAATGATTTGAAGTTAAAATCCTCATATATGGTAAAATAGTGACTTTTTTCACGTTTTTCATGTAGTGTGATTTTACGTAAATATATTCAATTTTACCAATATTTCGATACTATTTCATGTAGTATCACGATATGTGATTTGGCCTTCAAATCTCAGAATGTCGCATAATATTGCATTTTAAGCAAGTTTTCTTGCATTTTGTTTCGTACGAAAAATCACCGAATTTAGCAATATTTTGACGTTTAACATCTCTTTTTCCTCAATGTGATTTAAACAAAATATCATCGAATTAGGCAATATTTTGCCGTTTTTCCACGTTTTTTTTTAATTTTTAGTTTATGGGTATTAATTCATTATATATACGATAAAAATGATGCAAACACATAATTGATTAGATAATAACCTTAAATACTTAATTTTCAATCAACTATTTGTTTCCCGTTAAAATACTGAGTAAGATATTGAAAAGGGGAGAAGTTCTGTTTTTATTGCATATATCGACGTTTCAGCCGGAATAGAGCAGTTTTCGTGTACATCTTCCATCGGTAATTTAAACGGAAAATCAGGAACATTTTAGTTAATTCAAATGAAAACACATTGGTTTTTATCATTTGTATATTTGAACAACATTGTCATATGTCTTTTCTTGGATCTAAATAATACGAAACCTCGCTCCATGATTTGAAGTTAAAATCCTCATATATGGTAAAATAGAGACTTTTTTCATGTAGTGTTATTTTACGTAAATATATTCGTTTTTACGAATATTTCAATACTATTTCATGTAGTATCACGATATGTGATTTGGCCTTCAAATCTCAGAATTTCGCGTAATATTGCATTTTAAGCAAGTTTTCTTGCATTTTGTTTCGTACGAAAAATCACCGAATTTAGCAATATTTTAACGTTTATCATCTCCTTTTCCTTTATGTGATTTAAACAAAATATCATCGAATTAGGCAATATTTTGCCGTTTTTCCACGTTTTTGTGAATTTTCAGTCTATGGGTATTAATTCAATAAATATACGATAAAAATGATGCAAACACATAATTGATTAGAAAATAACCTTAAATACTTCATTTTCAATCAACCATTTGTTTCTCGTTAAAGTACCGAGTAGGATATTGAAGAGGAGAGAAGTTCGGTTTTTATTGCATATATCGACGTTTCAGCCGGAAAAGAGCGGTTTTCGTGTACATCTTCCATCGGTAATATAAACGGAAAATCAGGAACATTTTTGTTAATTCTAATGAAAACACATTGGTTTTTATCATTTGTATTGGAAACAACATTGTCATATGTCTTTTCATGGATCTAAATAATACGAAACCTCGCTCTATGATTTGAAGTTAAAATCCTCATATATGGTAAAATAGTGATTTTTCACGTTTTTCATGTAGTATGATTTTACGTAAATATATTCGTTTTTACCAATATTTCGATACTATTTCATGTAGTATCACGATACGTGATTTGGCCTTCAAATCTCAGAATTTCGCGTAATATTGCATTTTAAGCAAGTTTTCTTGCATTTTGTTTCGTACGAAAAATCATCGAATTTAGCAATATTATGACGTTTATTATCTCCTTTTCCTTTATGGGAATAAACAAAATATCATCGAATTAGGCAATATTCGGCCGTATTTCCAAGTTTTGTGAATTTTCGGTCTATGCGTATTAATTCAATAAATATACGATACAAATGATGCAAACACATAATTGATTAGAAAATAACCTTAAATACTTCATTTTCAATCAACTATTTGTTTCTCGATAAAATACTGAGTAAGTTATTGAAAAGGGGGGAAGTTCTGTTTTATTGCATATATCGACGTTTCACCTGGAATAGAGCGGTTTTCGTGTACATCTTCCATCGGTAATATAAACGAAAAATCAGGAACATTTTAGAATTTCGCGTAATATAGCATTTTAAGCAAGTTTTCTTGCATTTTGTTTCGTACGAAAAATCACCGAATTTAGCAATATTTTGACGTTTATCATCTCCTTTTCCTCTATGTGATTTAAACAAAATATCATCGAATTAGGCAATATTTTGCCGTTTTTCCACGTTTTTTTTTAATTTTTAGTTTATGGGTATTAATTCATTATATATACGATAAAAATGATGCAAACACATAATTGATTAGATAATAACCTTAAATACTTCATTTTCAATCAGCTATTTGTTTCCCGTTAAAATACTGAGTAAGATATTGAAAAGGGGAGAAGTTCTGTTTTTATTGCATATATCGACGTTTCAGCCGGAATAGAGCGGTTTTCGTGTTCATCTTCCATCGGTAATATAAACGGAAAATCAGGAACATTTTAGTTAATTCAATTGAAAACACATTTTTTTTTATCATTTGTATTGGAAACAACATTGTCATATGTCTATTCTTGGATCTAAATAATACGAAACCTCGCTCCATGATTTGAAGTTAAAATCCTCAAATATGGTAAAATAGTGACTTTTTCACGTTAATCATGTAGTTTGATATTACGTAAATATATTCGTTTTTACCAATATTTCGATACTATTTCATGTAGTATCACGATATGTGATTTGACCTTCAAATCTCAGAATGTCGCATAATATTGCATTTTAAGCAAGTTTTCTTGCATTTTGTTTCGTACGAAAAATCATCGAATTTAGCAATATTTTGACGTTTATCATCCGCTTTTCCTCTATGTGATTTAAAAATAATATATTCGAATTAGGCAATATTTTGCTGTTTTTCCACGTTTTTTATGAATTTTCAGTTTATGGGTATTAATTCATTATATATATGATAAAAATGATGCAAACACATAATTGATTAGATAATAACCTTAAATACTTAATTTTCAATAAACTATTTGTTTCTCGATAAAATACTGAGTAAGTTATTGAAAAGGGGGGAAGTTCTGTTTTTATTGCATATATCGACGTTTCACCCGGAATAGAGCGGTTTTCGTGTACATTTTCCATCGGTAATATAAACGGAAAATCAGGAACATTTTAGTTAATTCTAATGAAAACACATTGGTTTTTATCATTTGTATTGGAAACAACATTGTCATATGTCTTTTCTTGGATCTAAATAATCCGAAACCTCGCTCTATGATTTGAAGTTAAAATCCTCATATATGGTAAAATAGTGACTTTTTTCACGTTTTTCATGTAGTGTGATTTTACGTAAATATATTCGTTTTTACCAATATTTCGATACTATTTCATGTAGTATCACGATACGTGATTTGGCCTTCAAATCTCAGAATTTCGCGTAATATTGCATTTTAAGCAAGTTTTCTTGCATTTTGTTTCGTACGAAAAATCCTCGAATTTAGCAATATTTTGACGTTGATCATCTCCTTTTCTTTTATGAGAATAAACAAAATATCATCAAATTAGGCAATATTTGGCCGTTTTTCCAAGTTTTGTGAATTTTCAGTCTATGGGTATTAATTCAGTAAATATACGATACAAATGATGCAAACACATAATTGATTAGAAAACAACCTTAAATACTTCATTTTCAATCAACCATTTGTTTCTCATTAAAATACTGAGTAGGATTTTGAAGAGGGGAGAAGTTCGGTTTTTATTGCATATATCGACGTTTCAGCCGGATTCGAGCGGTTTTACATGTACATCTTCCATCTGTAATATAAACGGAAAATCAGGAACATTTTAGTTAATTCTAATGAAAACACATTGGTTTTTATCATTTGTATTGGAAACAACATTGTCAACGGTGAAAAACCTCAAAGTTTTGCAAAACTCGATGATTTTATGTACAAAGCACAATGCAAGAAAACTTGGTTAAAAACGCAATATTATGTGAAATTCTGAGATTTGTAGTCCAAATCACATATTGTGGGACAACAAGAAGTATTACCAAAATATTAGTAAATTGGGACATTTTTACCTAAAATCACTCTACATGAAAAACGTGAAAAAAGTCACTACAATACCAAATTCAAGGATTTTTACATAAATTCATAGAGGGAGGTTGCGTATTATTTTGATCATTAAAAAGGCATATGAAAACGTTGTTTCCAATTCAAATGATAAAAATCAATGTGTTTTCTTTAGAATTACCAAAAATGTTCCTGAATTTTCGTGTACTCGTAAAACCGCTTTAATTCGGCTGAAATGTCGAAATATGCAATAACAACAGAAAATCTCTCCTAATCAATATCATACACACTATTTTGAAACACTTTGATGCAACCAAACCGTAAATATACGGCCAACTCGGCCAATGGGTTCCGCGCCCGCGTCGTAAATAGCCGGCCGATCTAAAAAACAACATATAAAATCCAATTCTTATTCGATTGACTTGGGGTTAGTATGAAAATGTTTGCCATTAAATTTCCGTTTTCTCTAAAAGGCACATGGGCCTGTTTGAGAAAACAGCATTGTATTGTAACTTAGAGGAGAGACTATTGAGTTGTTGACACAACGAGGGTAATCGCCCACTTCACACACTCTTGGTGTGGGGGGTTTAGGCAATTTGTGACTCTTCGCCGATCTCAGTAATTGGCATATTTTCGGTATAAAATGACGTAATTTCAAACCGCGAATACGTGCAGAGAGCCCGAATTTGGCTCCAAAATATAGTTCGAGGGTCGAATTTGGGATGTTTGGGATATTGTGAAAAATGTAGGGAGGGTTTGGGCAAAATGTGATCCATCGCCGCTCTCAGTAATTGGCATATTTCCGGTATAAAAAGTCCTAATTTAAAACTGCGAATACGTGCAGAGAGCCAGAATTTGGATCCAAAACATGGCTCAAGGGAGGAACTTGGGATGTTTGGGATATTTTGAAAACTGCAGGGGGTTTTGGGCAAAATGTGACCCTTCACTGTTCACAGTAATTGGCATTATTTCAGTATAAAATGACGTAATTTCAAACTGCTAATACGTGCAGAGAGCCATAATTTGGCTCCAAAATATGGCTCAAGCTTCGATTTTGGGAAGTTTGCGATATTTTGAAAACTGCAGAGGGGGGGGGGGGGGGGGGGTTGGTCAAAATGTGACCCATCGCCGCTCTAATTAATTGGCATATTTTCGGTATAAAAAGACGTAATTTCAAACTGCGAATACGTGCAGAGAGCCCAAATTTGGCTCCAAAATATGACTCAAGCGTCGAATTTGGGATGTTTAGGATTTTTTTTAAAACCTCTATGATTTGAGGTAAAAATCCTCGAATTTGGTAATATAGTGACTTTTTTCACGTTTTTCAAGTAGGGTGATTTTAGGTAAAAATGTTCGAACTTACTGAAACAATTGAAGATACTACTTCATCTTGTCTCTCTATTTGTGATTTGGCCTACAAATCTCAGAGTTTCACATAATATTGCGTTTTTAAGCAAGTTTTCTTGCATTGTGCCTTGTACATAAAATCATCGAATTTAGCAATATTTTGAGGTTTTTCATCGTTGTTTTCTTTATGAGATTTCATCCAAATATCAACAATTTAGGTCATATTTGGTCGTTTTTCCACGTTTTCAAACATTTTCGGTTTATTGTCATTAATTCATTAAATTTACGATAAATATGATGCAAACACGTAATGAATTGCAAATTACCCTTAAATATTTGATTTTCAATCAACTATTTGTACCTCGTTAAAATAGTGAGTAAGATATTGATTAGGAGAGATTTTGTGTTTTTATTGTATATTTCGACGTTTCTGCCGGATTAAAGCGGTTTTATGAGTACCTCTTCTTTCGGTAATATAAACGGAAATTCAGGAACATTTTAGGTAATTCTAAAGAAAGCTCATTGATTTTTATCATTTGAATTGGAAACAATGTTTCCATATGCCTTTTTAATGATCAAAATAATTCGCAACCTCGCTCTATGATTTGATGTAAAAATCCTCAAATTTGGTATTATAGTGACTTTTTTCACGTTTCCACGTAGAGTGAAAACAGGTAAAAATGTTCGAATTTATTAATAGTTTGATACTACTTCATTTTGTCTCTCTTTGTGATTTGGACTACAAATAGCAGAGTTTCACATAATATTGCGTTTTTAAGCAAGTATTCTTGCATTGTGCTTTGTATATAAAATCATCGAATTTACCTATACTTTGAGGTTTTTCATCGTTGTTTCCTTTATAAGATTTCATCCATACATCAACGATTTTGACAATATTTGGCCGTTTTTCCGCGTTTTCAATAATTTTCTTTTTTTTTGCCATTAATTCAATAAATTTACGACTTATATGATTCAAACACGTAAATAGTTGCAAATTAACCTTAAATACAAGATTTTCAATCAACTATTTGTACCTTGTTAAAATAGTGAGTTAGGTATTGATTAGGAGTGAAATTCTGTTTTATTGCATAATATCCCAAACATCCAAAATTCCATATATTGTAGCCAAATTCTGGTTCTCTGCACGTATTCGCAGTTTGAAATTAGGACTTTTATTCCGAATATATGCCAATTACTGAAAGCAGCGATGGATCACATTTTGCCCAAACCCTCCCTGCAGTTTTCAAAATATCCCAAACATCCCAAATTCGACGCTTGAGCCATATTTAGGAGCCAAATTCTGGCTCTCTGCAAATATTTGCTGTTTGAAATTACGACTTTAATACCGAAAATATGTCAATTACTGAGAGCAGCGATAGGTCACATTTTGCCCAATCCCACCCTGCAGTTTTTAAAATACCAGAAACATCCCAAATTCGACGCTTGAGCCATATTTTGGAGCCAAATTCGGGTTCTCTGTACGTATTTGCAGTTTGAAATTACGTCTTTTTTTACCGAAAATATGTCAATTACTTAGAGCGGCGATGGTTCACATTTTACCCCCCCCCCTTAATTTTCAAAATATCCCAAACATCCCAAATTCGACGCTTGAGCCTTATTTTGGAGCCAAATTCTGGCTCTCTGCATGTAATCGCAGTTTGAAACTACGACTTTTTATACCGAAAAAATGCAAATTATTGAAAGCGGCAATGAATCACATTTTGCCCAAACCCTCCCTGCAGTTTTCAAAATATCCTAAACATCCCAAATTCAACGCTTGAACCATATTTAGAAGCCAAATTCTGGCTCTCTGCACGTGTTCGCAGTTTGAAATTACGACATTTTATAACGAAAATATGCCAATTACTGAGAGCAGCGATGGATCACATTTTGCCCAAACTCTCCCTGCAGTTTTCAAAAGATCCAAAACTTCCCAAATCCGACCCTTGAGCTATAATTTGGAGCCAAATTCTTGCTCTCTGCACGTATTCGCAGTTTGAAATTACGAAGTTTTATACTGAAAATATGCTAATTACTGAAAGCGGCGATGGGTCACATTTGGCACGAACCCCCTCTGCAGTTTTCAAAATATCCCAAACGTCCCAAATTCGACGCTTCAGCTATATTTTGGAGCCAAATTCTGGCTTTCTTCACGTATTCGCAGTTTGAAATTACGACTTTTTATACCGAAAATATGCCAAGTACTGAAAGCAGCGATAGATCACATTTAGCGCAAACCCTCCTTGCATTTTTCAAAATATCACAAACATCCCAAATTCGACGCTTGAGCCATATTTTGGAGTCAAATTCTCGCTCTTTGCAAGTATTCGCAGTTTGAAATTACGACTTTTTATACCAAAGTACGGGAATTACTGAGAGCGGCGACGGGTCACATTTTGGCCAAACCCCCCCCCCCCCCTGCAGTTTACAAAATATCCAAAACATCCCAAATGCGACCCTTGACCCATATTTTGGAGCCAAATTTTTTCTTTCTGATCGTATTCGCAGTTTGAAATTACGACTTTTTATACCGAAATAATGCCAATTACTGAAAGCAGCGATGGATCACAATTTGCCCAAACCCTCCTTGCAGTTTTAAAAATATCCCAAACATCCCAAATTCGACCCTTGAACCATAATTTGGAATATGATTCCAATTACTGAAAGCCAATTGGCATATAAATATGCCAATTACTGAAAGCAGCGATAGATCACATTTTGCCCAAACCCTCCCTGAAATTTTCAAAATATCCCAAAAATCCCAAATTGGAGGCTTGAGCCATATTTTGGAGCCAAACTCTGGCTCTCTGCAAATATCTGCTGTTTGAAATTACGACTTTAATACCGAAAATATGTCAATTACTGAGAGCAGCGATCGGTCACATTTTGCCCAAACCCCCCCTGCAGTTTTTAAAATACCCGAAACATCCCAAATTCGACGCTTGAGCCATATTTTGGAGCCAAATTCGGGTTGTCTGTACATATTCGCAGTTTGAATTTACGTCTTTTTTACCGAAATAATGTCAATTACTTAGAGAGGCGATGGTTCACATTTTGCCCAAACCCCCCACCCCCCTTAAGTTTTCAAAATATCGCAAACATCCCAAATTCGACGCTTGAGCCATAATTTATAGCCAAATTATTGCTCTCTGCACGCATTACCAGTTTGAAATTTCGACTTTTTATGCCGAAATAATGCCAATTACTGTGAGCGGCGAAGGGTCACGTTTTAACCAAAACCCCCTTCAGCTTTCAATATATCCCAAACATCCCAAATTCGACGATTGAGCCTTATTTTAGAGCCAAATTCTAGCTCTCTGCACGTATTCGCAGTTTTAAATTACGAATTTTATTCAAAAAATATGCAAATTACTGAAAGCAGCGATAGATCACATTTTGCCCAAACCCTCCCTACAGTTTTCAAAATATCCCAAACATCCCAAATGGACGCTTGAGCCACATTTTGGAGTCAAATTCTGGCTCTCTGCAAATATTTGCTGTTTGAAATTACGACTTTAATACCGAGAATATGTCAATTACTGAGAGCAGCGATAGGTCACATTTTGGCCAAACCCCCCCTGCAGTTTTTAAAATACCCGAAACATCCCAAATTCGGCGCTTGAGCCATATTTTGGAGCCAAATTCGGGTTCTCTGTACGTATTCGCAGTTTGAAATTACATCTTTTTTTACCGAAAATATGCCAATTACTGAGAACGGCGATGGATCACATTTTGCCCAAACCCTCCCTGCAGTTTCCAAAATATCCCAAACATCCCAAATTCGACGCTTGAGCCATATTTTGGAGCAAAATTATGGCTCTCTGCACGTATTAGCAGTTTGAAATTTTGAATTTTTATGCCGAAATAATGACAATTACTTTGAGCGGCGAAGGGTCACATTTTAACCAAAACCACTACAGTTTTCAAAATATCCCAAACATCCCAAATGCCACCCTTGAGCCATATTTTGGAGCCAAATTCTGGCTTTCTGCACGTATTCGCAGTTTTAAATTAGGACTTTTTATACCGAAAATATGCCAACTACTGAAAGCATCGATGGATCACATTCTGAATAAACCCTCCCTGCAGTTTTCAAAATATCCCAAACATCCCAAATTCGACGCTTGAGCCATATTTTGGAGCCAAATTCTGGCTCTCTGCACGTATTCGCAGTTTGAAATTACGACTTTTTTACCCAAAATATGCCAATTACTGAAAGCGGCAGTGGATCACATTTTGCCCAAACCCTCCCTGCAGCTTTCAAAATATCCCAAACATCCCAAATTCGACGCTTGAGCCATATTTTGGAGCAAAATTCTGGCTCACTGCTCGTATTCGCAGTTTGATATTACGACTTTTATACCAAAATACGTCAATTACTGCGAACTGCGATAGGTCACATTTTCTCATTATTGTTATAAGACCTCGTTTACTATCTAGCTCCTCCTTTGACCATGTGCTGCTTAGCGGTGGACTGTATGCATTTATGATCATTAGTTTATCATCCTCATGGCAGATCTCTAGTGATATTATGTCAACTTCTTTTCGATTGGCAGTCATTATTTCGTTCACCTTTAGGTGTTCTTTCACCAGCACAGCAACGCCACCGCCTTTCCTAATTTTTCTCTCCCGTCTCCAAATTGAGTAGCCCTTCTGGAATATGACTTCAATTAAAATAACATCTTCAAGTTTTGTCTCCGTGAGTGCAACAATGTCTGGTGTCTGCAGCTGTATTACATCACTTAACTCCAGTATCTTCGATCTTACTCCATCTATGTTGGTGTATGCAATCTTCAGGAACTTGTTCCCCCTCTTCTTACTTTTCACTCCCCCTCTCTCTAATGATTTTGTTGGTTTGCCTTTATGTACCACTTTACTGGTCTGCCTACCCCTATCACTTTGTAGAAAAAAGAATTGATTTCTTCTTCATTCATGCTTTCATTTAAACATTTTGACTCGGCGAGGTTCAGTTTCAGCTTCTCTCTATCTTCTTTTGAAAGATCTCGTCGTAACAACCACACTTTCCCATCCTCATCACTTTGTAATTTTCTAGCACTCCTTAGTACTTCTTCCATCTCCATGTGTGTGTGTGTGTGTGTGTGTGTGTGTGTGTGTGTGTGTGTGTGTGTGTGTGTGTGTATGTGTGTGTGTGTGTGTGTGTGTGTGTGTGTGTGTGTGTGTGTGTGTGTGTGTGTGTGTGTGTTTGCGTGTGTGTTACCATCTGTGAAGTAAATGTCTGTAACCATTTGTCATTCCATTTTCTTTCTGCCTGCCTGCCTGCCTGCTAAAACTTACCCACTCAATATGCTGTTGAATATCAATCTCCAGTGCTCACTTACCGTTAATTCATTCAATATTAAACAAATGAAGTCATTAAAAAATCTTTAAACATTTCCAGCACCTACATTCTTTTTAACATGAATCACAGTAACTAATATACTCAACTCAGTCACAAATACTTTTCTTATTCCTTCCTAAACACCTCACCGTACATAACCTATCTCAAAAAATTAAGTTTTAATACCAAACTGCCAACCCTCCCTCCCTTCCCCCCCCCACCAACCCAGGATGACCCACGGTAGCTCCTCTGGACCCCGCCCTACCAACAACCTCCCCACAACGGTGGCCGCCATATCCCTACCCCCATTTCACCCCCAGTGTTACCCCCCCCCCCTCCCCGTCAAACAGAGAAAATGGCGCCGATAACGCTATACTTACTCAGCCGAAACGTTCGCCTCATGTGGACATACAACACAAAATATTAATTAATACAAACGTTTAAACATTCACATGTCAGTAAGCTAGCCTAAATTCTCCTATATTCATTCATTCATGACACTGCTTCACTGGACTGCAACCTCATCGAATAACGCTGCCATTTATTTCTAACTGTCATCACAAACTCACAATTTCACATGTCAATCATTGCAATTGTTTATAAATAGACACTAACTAACCCTGCTTGCTCTGAGGTATAAATACAGGTGCCAAATTTTATTCAGAAGGCAACTCCAGCGTGGCCTAGTCGGATAGAACATGTTCTTAATCCGGATAGACCTGCGTTCGAGCCTGTCGCAACGGATGCAACTACAGGACACAGATAGATTTCTGTGATGTCCTCTCCTGTAGGAGCATCAGTTTCGATAGATTCTCTGGATAGCCGAAGATTGATTGACTGATCCCTTGGAATGTGGGGAAGGGTTGAAATCCGGGGGCCCACGGACGGATACCTGGATCCACTGACCTCGGGCAGGTCTTTCAATTCACCTGGATTTCAGGTGAGGAGAAGGGAGGCAATTTGGGTCGACACAAATGGCTTCCTGGACCCAGAACTCCATGGATACACGTGTCCGTGTATCCTTGGATACATGTCCGTGTATCACAGACAAGCATAGATAGTCACACGGGTTGATCACACGGATACATTTCCGTGTGATCCGTGAATCCGTGTGATACTTGATTCGAACCTAGGTGGGTGGGGGAGGTGATAAGGGAGGCAGTTTGAGGGGACACAAATAGCTTCCTGGACCCAGAACCCCATGGATAACTATAAACATAAACATAAACAGGTTACGAAATCCCATAAGATAAGATACACGGACATACATAATATACACGGAAATCCCTCGGATCGGATCGGATCGGATCGGATAGGTTCGTGTCACAGGTAACAGGGGCGACGGAAGGGAGGGAGGAAGAGAGGGAGGGTATAATTAAATTTCAATTATCAATTTTATTAATTACAATTAAATCAATTTAAATTAATTTAACTCAATTTAATTGGATTAACATCTAGTTAAATTTAGGATTTAAGTCTTAATTTAAATGAGTTTAAATCTAGGGAGGGAGGGAAGGAGGGAGGGAGGATTATTTTCTGTTGTTAGGTCAGCATATGCTAACCTAACCAACCTAAACTAACCTAACTAATATAACCACCCTTTTTTAAACCTTTTTATCCTGCTGGATCGAGCATTAATGTGCATTAAATTATAAAATTTAATTAAATTATTAAATTATTAAATTATTAGCATTAAAGCATGAATGGGATCTATGTGTGTGTACTCACACATAGGTGAGTACACATAAATGAATGGTTTATTCTTCCTTTTCCTTTTAAGTTCCTTCTCGTCTCACAATCGGGGATTCAAGGGTTCGAATCCTGGTCGGACAGGGTTGTAATTGTTGGTAGCGTTTCCTTTCACCCAATGCCGCTATTCACCTAGAAGTAAATAGTGAGTTACTTACATCCTGGTGAGTGAGTGAGGGTTAGTCACTAGTTGGACCTTGTTGTTATAAGCCTAACATATGTATATATAAACTGCTTGTTTCACGACTCAGTGATTTTACATGTGTTGACTAAATGAAGCCTAAGAGAGCATATCCAAGAACTAAAATTTGCCCATTTTAGTTTATTTTTACTTTTAAATTATTTGAATTTATGCTAAGGCCATTTATGCTTTGAAGAGATTTGCTTAGGTTCTTTAATTACCGGTAGGTTGGTGGCATTTATATGCAATTTGAGCGAGATCAATAGCATCCCAACATTTCCATTTTGGAGAAATACTCCATTTGTTGTTGGTTTGAGTAAATAGTTGCTATAAGCACTATCATTAATGGAAAATTGGCTGGTATGCGTGAGTAAACTCCATTATGCAGTTTTAGGTTAGTTTGGGTTACAGGTTAAGTTAGGTTTTAGGTGACGGTGTTCAGGTTTGGTTAGGTGAAAGGTTGATGATTAGGTGACACACACAACCCTGTGTGTGTGTGTGTGTGTGTGTGTGTGTTCGTGTATGTGTGTGTGTGTGTGTGTGTGTGTGTATACTCACCTTGTTGTACTCACCTAGTTGTGCTTGCGGGGGTTGAGCTCTGGTTCTTTGGTCCCACCTCTCAACCGTCAATCAACAGGTGTACAGGTTCCTGAGCCTATTGGGCTCTATCATATCTACACTTGAAACTGTGTATGGAGTCAGCCTCCACCACAATACTTCCTAATGCATTCCATTTGCCATCCACTTTGACACTAAAAAAGTTCTTTCTAATATCTCTGTGGCTCATTTGGGCACTCAGTTTCCACCTGTGTCCCCTAGTGCGTGTGCCCCTTGTGTTAAATAGTCTGTCTTAATCAACCCTGTCGATTCCCTTGAGAATCTTGAATGTGGTGATCATGTCCCCCCTAACTCTTCGGTCTTCCAACGAAGTGAGGTTCAATTCCCGTAGTCTCTCCTCGTAGCTCATACTTCTCAGCTCGGGTACTAGTCTGGTGGCAAACCTTTGAACCTTTTCCAGTTTAGTCTTATGCTTGACTAGATATGGACTCCATGCTGGAGCCGCATACTCTAGGATTGGTCTGACATATGTGGTATATAATGTTCTGAAAGATTCCTTACACAAGTTTCTAAAGGCCGTTCTTATGTTAGCCAACTTGGCATATACTGCTGATGTTATCCTCTGTATATGAGCTTTAGGGGACAGGTCTGGCGCGATATCAGCCCCCAGGTCTTTCTCTCTCTCTGACTCTTGAAGTATTTCATCTCCCAAGTGATACCTTGTATCTGGTCTCCTGCTTATTACCCCTATCTTCATTACATTACATTTGCTTGGGTTAAACTCTAACAGCCATTTGTTCGACCATTCCTGCAGCTGGTCCAGGTCTTCTTGCTGTTGAATATCAAACTACATGATTAACGTGAAAAAGTCACTATTTTACCATATTTGAGGATTTTAACTTCAAATCATAAAGCGTGGTTTCGTATTATTTAGATCCAAGAAAAGACATATGACAATGTTGTTTCCAATACAAATGATAAAAACCAATATGTTTTCATTAGAATTAACTAAAATATTCCTGATTTTCCGTTTATATTACCGATGGAAGATGTACACGAAAACCGCTCTATTCCGGCTGAAACGTCGATATATGCAATAAAAACAGAACTTCTCCCCTTTTCAATATCTTACACATTATTTTAACGAGAAACAAATAGTTGATTGAAAATGAAATATTTAAGGTTATTATCTAATCAATTATGTTTTTGCATCATTTTTATCGTATATATAAAGAATTAATACCCAGAAACTGAAAGTTCAAAAGAATGTGGAAAAACGGCAAAATATTGCATAATTCTATGATATTTTGTTTAAATCACATAGAGGAAAAAGAGATGATAAACGTCAACATATTGCTAAATTCGGTGATTTTTCGTACGATCAAAATGCAAGAAAACTTGTTTAAAATGCAATATTATGTGAAATTCTGAGATTTGAAGGCCAAATCATATATCGTGATACTACATGAAATAGTATCGAAATATTGTTAAAACGAATATATTTACGTAAAATCACACTACATGAAAAAAGTCACTATTTTGCCATATATAGGGATTTTAACTTCAAATCATGGAGCGAGGTTTCGTATTATTTAGATCCAAGAAAAGACATATGACAATGTTGTTTTCATATACAAATGATAAAAACCAATGTGTTTTCATTAGAATTAACTAAAATGTTCCTGATTTTCCGTTTATATTACCAATGGAAGATGTTAACGAAAACCGCTCTATTCCGGCTGAAACGTCGATATATGCAATAAAAACAGAACTTCCCTTTTTAATATCTTATTCAGTATTTTAACGAGAAACAAATAGTTGATTGAAAATGAAGTATTTAAGGTTATTATCTAATCAATTATGTGTGTGCATCATTTTTATCGTATATATAATGAATAAACTGAAAATTCTAAATTCTAAACTGAAAATTCCATTAACTGAAAATTCACAGAAACGTGGAAAAACGGAAAAATATTGCCTAATTCGATGATATTTTGTTTAAATCACATAAAGGAAAAGGAGATGATAAACGTCAAAATATTGCTAAATTCGGTGATTTTTCGTACGAAACAAAATGCAAGAAAACTATCTTAAATTGCAATATTATGCGACATTCTGAGATTTGAAGGCCAAATCACATATCGTGATACTACATGAAATAGTATCGAAATATTGGTAAAAATTAATATATTTGCGTAATATCAAACTACATGATTAACGTGAAAAAGTCACTATTTTACCATATTTGAGGATTTTAACTTCAAATCATAGAGCGAGGTTTCGTATTACTTAGATCCAAGAAAAGACATATGACAATGTTGTTTCCAATACAAATGATAAAAACTAATGTGTTTTCATTAGAATTAACTAAAATGTTCCTGATTTTCCGTTTATATTACCGATGGAAGATGTACACGAAAACCGCTCTATGAAACGTCGATATATGCAATAAAAACAGAACTTCTCGCCTTTTAAATATTTTACTCAGTATTTTAACGAGAAAAAATTGTTGATTGAAAATGAAGTATTTCAGGTTATTATCTAATCAATTATATGTTTTCATCATTTTTATCGTATATATAATGAATTAATACCCATAAACTGAAAATTCAAAAAAACGTGGAAAAACGGCAAAATGTTGCCTAATTCGATGATTTTTTGTTTAAATCACATAGAGGAAAAAGAGATGATAAACGTCAAAATATTGCTAAATTCAGTGATTTTTCGTACGAAACAAAATGCAAGAAAACTTCCATAAAACGCAATATTATGCGACATTCTGAGATTTGAAGGCCAAATTACATATCGTGATACTACATGAAATAGTATCGAAATATTGGTAAAAATGAATATATTTACGTAATATCAATCTACATGATTAACGTGAAAAAGTCACTATTTTACCATATTTGAGGATTTTAACTTCAAATCATAGAGCGAGGTTTCGTATTATTTAGATCCAAGAAAAGACATATGACAATGTAGTTTTCATATACAAATGATAAAAACCAATATGTTTTCATTAGAATTAACTAAAATATTCCTGATTTTCCGTTTATATTACCGATGGAAGATGTACACGAAAACCGCTCTATTCCGGCTGAAACGTCGATATATGAGGTATTTAAGGTTATTATCCAATCAATTATGTGTTTGCATCATTTTTATCGTATATATAATGAATTAATACCCATAAATTGAAAATTCACTAAAACGTGGAAAAACGGCAAAATATTGCCTAATTCGATGATATTTTGTTTAAATCACATAGAGGAAAAGGGGATGATAAACGTCAAAATATTGCTAAATTCGATGATTTTTCGTACGAAATAAAATGCAAGAAAACTTGCTTAAAATGCAATATTACGCGAAATTCTGAGATTTGAAGGCCAAATAACCTATCGTGATACTACATGAAATAGTATCGAAATATTCGTAAAAACGAATATATTTACGTAAAATAACACTACATGAAAAAAGTCACTATTTTACCATATATGAGGATTTTAACTTCAAATCATGGAGCGAGGTTTCGTATTATTTAGATCCAAGAAAAGACATATGACAATGTTGTTCAAATATACAAATGATGAAAACCAATGTGTTTTCATTAGAATTAACTAAAATGTTCCTGATTTTCCGTTTAAATTACCGATGGAAGATGTACACGAAAACCGCTCTATTCCGGCTGAAACGTCGATATATGCAATAAAAACAGAACTTTTCCCATTTTCCATATCTTGCTCAGTATTTTAACGAGAAACAAATAGTTGATTGAAAATGAAGTATTTAAGGTTATTATCTAATCAATTATGTGTTTGCATCATTTTTATCGTATATATAATGAATTAATACCCATAACCTAAAAATTCAAAAAAACGTGGAAAAACGGCAAAATATTGCCTAATTCGATAATATTTTGTTCAAATCACATAGAGGAAAAAGAGATGATAAACATCAAAATATTGCTAAATTCGGTGATTTTTCGTACGAAACAAAATGCAAGAAAACTTGCTTAAAATGCAATATTATGTGACATTCTGAGATTTGAAGGCCAAATCACATATCGTGATACTACATGAAATAGTATCGAAATATTGGTAAAAATTAATATATTTGCGTAATATCAAACTACATGATTAACGTGAAAAAGTCACTATTTTACCATATTTGAGGATTTTAACTTCAAATCATAGAGCGAGGTTTCGTATTATTTAGATCCAAGAGAAGACATATGACAATGTTGTTTCCAATACAAATGATAAAAAACAATGTGTTTTCATTAGAATTAACTAAAATGTTTATGATTTTCCGTTTATATTACAGATGGAAGATGTACACGTAAAACCGCTCTAATCCGTCTGAAACGTCGATATATGCAATAAAAACCGAACTTCTTCCCTCTTCAAAATCCTACTCAGTATTTTAACGAGAAACAAATGGTTGATTGAAAATGAAGTATTTAAGGTTATTTTCTAATCAATTATGTGTTTGCATCATTTGTATCGTATATTTATTGAATTAATACCCATAGACCGAAAATTCCCAAAACTTGGAAAAACGGCCAAATATTGCCTAATTCGATGATATTTTGTTTATTCCCATAAAGGAAAAGGAGATGATAAACGTCAAAATATTGCTAAATTCGATGATTTTTCGTACGAAACAAAATGCAAGAAAACTTGCTTAAAATGCAATATTACGCGAAATTCTGAGATTTGAAGGCCAAATCACGTATCGTGATACTACATGAAATAGTATCGAAATATTGGTAAAAACGAATATATTTACGTAAAATCACACTACATGAAAACGTGAAAAAAATCACTATTTTACCATATATGAGGATTTTAACTTCAAATCATAGAGCGAGGTTTCGTATTATTTAGATCCAAGAAAAGACATATGACAATGTTGTTTCCAATACAAATGAAAAAACCAATGTGTTTTCATTAGAATTAACTAAAATGTTCCTGATTTTCCGTTTATATTACCGATGGAAGATGTACACGAAAACAGCTCTATTCCGGCTGAAACGTCTATATATGCAATAAAACAGAACTTCCCCCCTTTTTAATAACTTACTCAGTATTTTATCGAGAAACAAATAGTTGATTGAAAATGAAGTATTTAAGGTTATTATCTAATCAATTATGTGTTTGCATCATTTTTATCGTATATATAATGAATTAATACCCATAAACTGAAAATTCAAAAAAACGGAAAAACAGCAAAATATTGCCTAATTCGATGATATTTTGTTTAAATCACATAGACGAAAAGGGGATGATAAACGTCAAAATATTGCTAAATTCGATGATTTTTCGTACGAAACAAAATGCAAGAAAACTTGCTTAAAATGCAATATTATGCGACATTCTGAGATTTGAAGGCCAAATCACATATCGTGATACTACATGAAATAGTATGGAAATATTGGTAAAAATGAATATATTTACGTAAAATCACACTACATGAAAAAGGTGAAAAAGTCACTATTTTACCATATATGAGGATTTTAACTTCAAATCATAGAGCGAGGTTTCGTATTATTTAGATCCAAGAAAAGATATATGACAATGTTGTTTCCAATACAAATGATAAAAACCAATGTGTTTTCAATAGAATTAACTAAAATGTTCCTGATTTTCCGTTTATATTACCGATGGAAGATGTACACGAAAACCGCTCTATTCCGGCTGAAACGTCGATATATGCAATACAAACCGAACTTCTCCCCTCTTCAATATCCTACTCGGTATTTTAACGAGAAACAAATGGTTGATTGAAAGTGAAGTATTTAAGGTTAATTTCTAATCAATTATGTGTTTGCATCATTTTTATCGTATATTTATTAAATTTATACCCATAGACTGAAAATTCACAAAAACGTGGAAAAACGGCAAAATATTGCCTAATTCGATGATATTGTGTTTAATTCACATAAAGGAAAATGAGATGATAAACGTCAAAATATTGATAATTAGGTGATTTTTCGTACGAAACAAAATGCAAGAAAACTTGCTTAAAATGCAATATTACGCGAAATTCTGAGATTTGAAGGCCAAATCACATATCGTGATACTACATGAAATAGTATCGAAATATTCGTAAAACGAATATATTTACGTAAAATAACACTACATGAAAAAAGTCACTATTTTGCCATATATGAGGATTTTAACTTCAAATCATGGAGCGAGGTTTCGTATTATTTAGATCCAAGAAAAGACATATGACAATGTTGTTCATATACACAAATGATAAAAACCAATGTGTTTTCATTAGAATTAACTAAAATATTCCTGATTTTCCGTTTAAATTACCGATGGAAGATGTATACGAAAACCGCTCTATTCCGGCTGAAACGTCGATATATGCAATAAAAACAGAACTTCTCCCCTTTTCAATATCTTACTCAGTATTTTAACGAGAAACAAATAGTTGATTGAAAATGAAGTATTTAAGGTTATTATCTAATCAATTATGTGTTTGCATCATTTTTATCGTATATATAATGAATTAATACCCATAAACTAAAAATTCAAAAAAACGTGGAAAAATGGCAAAATATTGCCTAATTCGATGATATTTTGTTTAAATCACATAGAGGAAAAAGAGATGATGAACGTCAAAATATTGCTAAATTCGGAGATTTTTCGTACGATACAAAATGCAAGAAAACTTGCTTAAAATGCAATATTATGCGACATTCTGAGATTTGAAGGCCAAATCACATATCGTGATACTACATGAAATAGTATCGAAATATTGGTAAAAATTAATATATTTGCGGAATATCGAACTACATGATTAATGTGAAAAAGTCACTATTTTACCATATTTGAGGATTTTAACTTCAAATCATAGAGCGAGGTTTCGTATTATTTAGATCCAAGAAAAGACATATGACAATGTTGTTTCAATACAAATGATAAAATACAGTGTGTTTTCATTAGAATTAACTAAAATGTTCCTGATTTTCCGTTTATATTACAGATGGAAGATGTACACGTAAAACCGCTCTAATCCGGCTGAAACGTCGATATATGCAATAAAAACCGAACTTCTCCCCTCTTCAAAATCCTACTCAGTATTTTAACGAGAAACAAATCGTTGATTGAAAATGAAGTATTTAAGGTTATTTTCTAATCAATTATATGTTTGCATCATTTGTATCGTATATTTATTGAATTAATACCCATAGACCGAAAATTCACAAAACTTGGAAAAACGGCCAAATATTGCCTAATTCGATGATATTTTGTTTATTCCCATAAAGGAAAAATAGATGATAAACGTCAAAATATTGCTAAATTCGATGATTTTTCGTACGAAACAAAATGCAAGAAAACTTGCTTAAAATGCAATATTACGCGAAATTCTGAGATTTGAAGGCCAAATCACGTACCGTGATACTACATGAAATAGTATCGAAATATTGGTAAAAACGAATATATTTACGTAAAATCACACTACATGAAAACGTGAAAAAAATCACTATTTTACCATATATGAGGATTTTAACTTCAAATCATAGAGCGAGGTTTCGTATTATTTTGATCCATGAAAAGACATATGACAATGTTGTTTCCAATACAAATGATAAAAACCAATGTGTTTTCATTAGAATTAACTAAAATGTTCCTGATTTTCCGTTTATATTACAGATGGAAGATGTACACGAAAACCGCTCTATTCCGGCTGATACGTCTATATATGCAATAAAACAGAACTTCCCCCCTTTTCAATAACTTTCTCAGTATTTTATCGAGAAACAAATAGTTGATTGAAAATGAAGTATTTAAGGTTATTATCTAATCAATTATGTGTTTGCATCATTTTTATCGTATATATAATGAATTAATACCCATAAACTGAAAATTCAAAAAAACGGAAAAACAGCAAAATATTGCCTAATTCGATGATATTTTGTTTAAATCACATAGACGAAAAGGGGATGATAATCGTCAAAATATTGTTAAATTCGATGATTTTTCGTACGAAACAAAATGCAAGAAAACTTGCTTAAAATGCAATATTATGCGACATTCTGAGATTTGAAGGCCAAATCACATATCGTGATACTACATGAAATAGTATGGAAATATTGGTAAAAATGAATATATTTACGTAAAATCACACTACATGAAAAAGGTGAAAAAAGTCACTATTTTACCATATATGAGGATTTTAACTTCAAATCATAGAGCGAGGTTTCGTATTATTTAGATCCAAGAAAAGACATATGACAATGTTGTTTCCAATACAAATGAAAAAACCAATGTGTTTTCATTAGAATTAACTAAAATGTTCCTGATTTTCCTGAAAATGCGGTTTTCGTGTACATCTTCCATCGGTAATATAAACGGAAAATCAGGAACATTTTAGTTAATTTTAATGAAAACACATTGGTTTTTATCATTTGTATTGGAAACAACATTGTCATATATCTTTTCTTGGATCTAAATAATACGAAACCTCGCTCTATGATTTGAAGTTAAAATCCTCATATATGGTAAAATAGTGATTTAAATATTTTGACGTTTATCATCTATTTTTCCTTTATGGGAATAAACAAAATATCAACGAATTAGGCAATATTTGGCCGTTTTTCCAAGTTTTGTGAATTTTCGGTCTATGGGTATTAATTCAATAAATATACGATACAAATGATGCAAACATATAATTGATTAGAAAATAACCTTAAATACTTCATTTTCAATCAACCATTTGTTTCTCGTTAAAATACTGAGTATGATTTTGAAGAGGGGAGAAGTTCGGTTTTTATTGCATATATTGACGTTTCAGCCGGATTAGAGCGGTTTTACGTGTACATCTTCCATCTGTAATATAAACGGAAAATCAGGAACATTTTAGTTAATTCTAATGAAAACACATTGTATTTTATCATTTGTATTGAAACAACATTGTCATATGTCTTTTCTTGGATCTAAATAATACGAAACCTCGCTCTATGATTTGAAGTTAAAATCCTCAAATATGGTAAAATAGTGACTTTTTCACGTTAATCATGTAGTTCGATATTCCGCAAATATATTAATTTTTACCAGTATTTCGATACTATTTCATGTAGTATCACGATATGTGATTTGGCCTTCAAATCTCAGAATGTCGCATAATATTGCATTTTAAGCAAGTTTTCTTGCATTTTGTATCGTACGAAAAATCTCCGAATTTAGCAATATTTTGACGTTCATCATCTCTTTTTCCTCTATGTGATTTAAACAAAATATCATCGAATTAGGCAATATTTTGCCGTTTTTCCACGTTTTTTTGAATTTTTAGTTTATGGGTATTAATTCATTATATATACGATAAAAATGATGCAAACACATAATTGATTAGATAATAACCTTAAATACTTCATTTTCAATCAACCATTTGTTTCTCGTTAAAATACCGAGTAGGATATTGAAGAAGGGAGAAGTTCGGTTTTTATTGCATATATCGACGTTTCAGCCGGAATAGAGCGGTTTTCGTGTACATCTTCCATCGGTAATATAAACGGAAAATCAGGAACATTTTAGTTAATTCTAATGAAAACACAGTGGTTTTTATCATTTGTATTGGAAACAACATTGTCATATGTCTTTTCTTGGATCTAAATAATACGAAACCTCGCTCTATGATTTGAAGTTAAAATCCTCATATATGGTAAAATAGTGATTTTTTTCACGTTTTCATGTAGTGTGATTTTACGTAAATATATTCGTTTTTACCAATATTTCGATACTATTTC
The DNA here is from genome assembly GCF_040958095.1 of Procambarus clarkii. Classification (NCBI taxonomy): domain Eukaryota; kingdom Metazoa; phylum Arthropoda; class Malacostraca; order Decapoda; family Cambaridae; genus Procambarus; species Procambarus clarkii. The sequence continues at coordinate 18,416,704 of NC_091177.1, forward strand.
ATGTAGTATCACGATACGTGATTTGGCCTTCAAATCTCAGAATTTCGCTTAATATTGCATTTTAAGCAAGTTTTCTTGCATTTTGTTTCGTACGAAAAATCATCGAATTTAGCAATATTTTGACGTTTATCATCTCTTTTTCCTTTATGGGAATAAACAAAATATCATCGAATTAGGCAATATTTGGCCGTTTTTCCAAGTTTTGGGAATTTTCGGTCTATGGGTATTAATTCAATAAATATACGATACAAATGATGCAAACACATAATTGATTAGAAAATAACCTTAAATACTTCATTTTCAATCAACCATTTGTTTCTCGTTAAAATACTGAGTAGGATTTTGAAGAGGGAAGAAGTTCGGTTTTTATTGCATATATCGACGTTTCAGACGGATTAGAGCGGTTTTACGTGTACATCTTCCATCTGTAATATAAACGGAAAATCATAAACATTTTAGTTAATTCTAATGAAAACACATTGTTTTTTATCATTTGTATTGGAAACAACATTGTCATATGTCTTTTCTTGGATCTAAATAATACGAAACCTCGCTCTATGATTTGAAGTTTAAATCCTCAAATATGGTAAAATAGTGACTTTTTAACGTTAATCATGTAGTTTGATATTACGCAAATATATTAATTTTTACCAATATTTCGATACTATTTCATGTAGAATCACGATATGTGATTTGGCTTTCAAATCTCAGAATGTCACATAATATTGCATTTTAAGCAAGTTTTCTTGCATTTTGTTTCGTACGAAAAATCACCGAATTTAGCAATATTTTGATGTTTATCATCTCTTTTTCCTCTATGTGATTTGAACAAAATATTATCGAATTAGGCAATATTTTGCCGTTTTTCCACGTTTTTTTGAATTTTTAGGTTATGGGTATTAATTCATTATATATACGATAAAAATGATGCAAACACATAATTGATTAGATAATAACCTTAAATACTTCATTTTCAATCAACTATTTGTTTCTCGTTAAAATACTGAGTAAGATATTGAAAAGGGGAGAAGTTCTGTTTTTATTGCATATATCGACGTTTCAGCCGGAATAGAGCGGTTTTCGTATACATCTTCCATCGGTAATTTAAACGGAAAATCAGGAACATTTTAGTTAATTCTAATGAAAACACATTGGTTTTTATCATTTGTATATATGAACAACATTGTCATATGTCTTTTCTTGGATCTAAATAATACGAAACCTCGCTCCATGATTTGAAGTTAAAATCCTCATATATGGCAAAATAGTGACTTTTTTCATGTAGTGTTATTTTACGTAAATATATTCGTTTTACGAATATTTCGATACTCTTTCATGTAGTATCACGATATGTGATTTGGCCTTCAAATCTCAGAATTTCGCGTAATATTGCATTTTAAGCAAGTTTTCTTGCATTTTGTTTCGTACGAAAAATCACCTAATTATCAATATTTTGACGTTTATCATCTCATTTTCCTTTATGTGAATTAAACACAATATCATCGAATTAGGCAATATTTTGCCGTTTTTCCACGTTTTTGTGAATTTTCAGTCAATGGGTATAAATTTAATAAATATACGATAAAAATGATGCAAACACATAATTGATTAGAAATTAACCTTAAATACTTCACTTTCAATCAACCATTTGTTTCTCGTAAAATACCGAGTAGGATATTGAAGAGGGGAGAAGTTCGGTTTGTATTGCATATATCGACGTTTCAGCCGGAATAGAGCGGTTTTCGTGTACATCTTCCATCGGTAATATAAACGGAAAATCAGGAACATTTTAGTTAATTCTAATGAAAACACATTGGTTTTTATCATTTGTATTGGAAACAACATTGTCATATATCTTTTCTTGGATCTAAATAATACGAAACCTCGCTCTATGATTTGAAGTTAAAATCCTCATATATGGTAAAATAGTGACTTTTTCACCTTTTTCATGTAGTGTGATTTTACGTAAATATATTCATTTTTACCAATATTTCCATACTATTTCATGTAGTATCACGATATGTGATTTGGCCTTCAAATCTCAGAATGTCGCATAATATTGCATTTTAAGCAAGTTTTCTTGCATTTTGTTTCGTACGAAAAATCATCGAATTTAGCAATATTTTGACGTTTATCATCCCCTTTTCGTCTATGTGATTTAAACAAAATATCATCGAATTAGGCAATATTTTGCTGTTTTTCCGTTTTTTTGAATTTTCAGTTTATGGGTATTAATTCATTATATATACGATAAAAATGATGCAAACACATAATTGATTAGATAATAACCTTAAATACTTCATTTTCAATCAACTATTTGTTTCTCGATAAAATACTGAGTAAGTTATTAAAAAGGGGGGAAGTTCTGTTTTATTGTATATATAGACGTTTCAGCCGGAATAGAGCGGTTTTCGTGTACATCTTCCATCGGTAATATAAACGGAAAATCAGGAACATTTTAGTAAATTCTAATGAAAACACATTGGTTTTTTCATTTGTATTGGAAACAACATTGTCATATGTCTTTTCTTGGAACTAAATAATACGAAACCTCGCTCTATGATTTGAAGTTAAAATCCTCATATATGGTAAAATAGTGATTTTTTTCACGTTTTCATGTAGTGTGATTTTACGTAAATATATTCGTTTTTACCAATATTTCGATACTATTTCATGTAGTATCACGATACGTGATTTGGCCTTCAAATCTCAGAATTTCGCTTAATATTGCATTTTAAGCAAGTTTTCTTGCATTTTGTTTCGTACGAAAAATCATCGAATTTAGCAATATTTTGACGTTTATCATCTCTTTTTCCTTTATGGGAATAAACAAAATATCATCGAATTAGGCAATATTTGGCCGTTTTTCCAAGTTTTGGGAATTTTCGGTCTATGGGTATTAATTCAATAAATATACGATACAAATGATGCAAACACATAATTGATTAGAAAATAACCTTAAATACTTCATTTTCAATCAACCATTTGTTTCTCGTTAAAATACTGAGTAGGATTTTGAAGAGGGAAGAAGTTAGGTTTTTATTGCATATATCGACGTTTCAGACGGATTAGAGCGGTTTTACGTGTACATCTTCCATCTGTAATATAAACGGAAAATCATAAACATTTTAGTTAATTCTAATGAAAACACATTGTTTTTTATCATTTGTATTGGAAACAACATTGTCATATGTCTTTTCTTGGATCTAAATAATACGAAACCTCGCTCTATGATTTGAAGTTAAAATCCTCAAATATGGTAAAATAGTGACTTTTTCACGTTAATCATGTAGTTTGATATTACCCAAATATATTAATTTTTACCAATATTTCGATACTATTTCATGTAGTATCACGATATGTGATTTGGCCTTCAAATCTCAGAATGTCACATAATATTGCATTTTAAGCAAGTTTTCTTGCATTTTGTTTCGTACGAAAAATCACCGAATTTAGCAATATTTTGATGTTTATCATCTCTTTTTCCTCTATGTGATTTGAACAAAATATTATCGAATTAGGCAATATTTTGCCGTTTTTCCACGTTTTTTTGAATTTTTAGGTTATGGGTATTAATTCATTATATATACGATAAAAATGATGCAAACACATAATTGATTAGATAATAACCTTAAATACTTCATTTTCAATCAACTATTTGTTTCTCGTTAAAATACTGAGTAAGATATTGAAAAGGGGAGAAGTTCTGTTTTTATTGCATATATCGACGTTTCAGCCGGAATAGAGCGGTTTTCGTATACATCTTCCATCGGTAATTTAAACGGAAAATCAGGAACATTTTAGTTAATTCTAATGAAAACACATTGGTTTTTATCATTTGTATATATGAACAACATTGTCATATGTCTTTTCTTGGATCTAAATAATACGAAACCTCGCTCCATGATTTGAAGTTAAAATCCTCATATATGGCAAAATAGTGACTTTTTTCATGTAGTGTTATTTTACGTAAATATATTCGTTTTACGAATATTTCGATACTCTTTCATGTAGTATCACGATATGTGATTTGGCCTTCAAATCTCAGAATTTCGCGTAATATTGCATTTTAAGCAAGTTTTCTTGCATTTTGTTTCGTACGAAAAATCACCTAATTATCAATATTTTGACGTTTATCATCTCATTTTCCTTTATGTGAATTAAACACAATATCATCGAATTAGGCAATATTTTGCCGTTTTTCCACGTTTTTGTGAATTTTCAGTCTATGGGTATAAATTTAATAAATATACGATAAAAATGATGCAAACACATAATTGATTAGAAATTAACCTTAAATACTTCACTTTCAATCAACCATTTGTTTCTCGTAAAATACCGAGTAGGATATTGAAGAGGGGAGAAGTTCGGTTTGTATTGCATATATCGACGTTTCAGCCGGAATAGAGCGGTTTTCGTGTACATCTTCCATCGGTTATATAAACGGAAAATCAGGAACATTTTAGTTAATTCTAATGAAAACACATTGGTTTTTATCATTTGTATTGGAAACAACATTGTCATATATCTTTTCTTGGATGTAAATAATACGAAACCTCGCTCTATGATTTGAAGTTAAAATCCTCATATATGGTAAAATAGTGACTTTTTCACCTTTTTCATGTAGTGTGATTTTACGTAAATATATTCATTTTTACCAATATTTCCATACTATTTCATGTAGTATCACGATATGTGATTTGGCCTTCAAATCTCAGAATGTCGCATAATATTGCATTTTAAGCAAGTTTTCTTGCATTTTGTTTCGTACGAAAAATCATCTAATTTAGCAATATTTTGACGTTTATCATCCCCTTTTCGTCTATGTGATTTAAACAAAATATCATCGAATTAGGCAATATTTTGCTGTTTTTCCGTTTTTTTGAATTTTCAGTTTATGGGTATTAATTCATTATATATACGATAAAAATGATGCAAACACATAATTGATTAGATAATAACCTTAAATACTTCATTTTCAATCAACTATTTGTTTCTCGATAAAATACTGAGTAAGTTATTAAAAAGGGGGGAAGTTCTGTTTTATTGCATATATAGACGTTTCAGCCGGAATAGAGCGGTTTTCGTGTACATCTTCCATCGGTAATATAAACGGAAAATCAGGAACATTTTAGTTAATTCTAATGAAAACACATTGGTTTTTTCATTTGTATTGGAAACAACATTGTCATATGTCTTTTCTTGGATCTAAATAATACGAAACCTCGCTCTATGATTTGAAGTTAAAATCCTTATATATGGTAAAATAGTGATTTTTTCACGTTTTCATGTAGTGTGATTTTACGTAAATATATTCGTTTTTACCAATATTTCGATACTATTTCATGTAGTATCACGATACGTGATTTGGCCTTCAAATCTCAGAATTTCGCGTAATATTGCATTTTAAGCAAGTTTTCTTGCATTTTGTTTCGTACGAAAAATCATCGAATTTAGCAATATTTTGACGTTTATCATCTCCTTTTCCTTTATGGGAATAAACAAAATATCATCGAATTAGGCAATATTTGGCCGTTTTTCCAAGTTTTGGGAATTTTCGGTCTATGGGTATTAATTCAATAAATATACGATACAAATGATGCAAACACATAATTGATTAGAAAATAACCTTAAATACTTCATTTTCAATCAACCATTTGTTTCTCGTTAAAATACTGAGTAGGATTTTGAAGAGGGAAGAAGTTCGGTTTTTATTGCATATATCGACGTTTCAGACGGATTAGAGCGGTTTTACGTGTACATCTTCCATCTGTAATATAAACGGAAAATCATAAACATTTTAGTTAATTCTAATGAAAACACATTGTTTTTTATCATTTGTATTGGAAACAACATTGTCATATGTCTTTTCTTGGATCTAAATAATACGAAACCTCGCTCTATGATTTGAAGTTAAAATCCTCAAATATGGTAAAATAGTGACTTTTTCACGTTAATCATGTAGTTTGATATTACGCAAATATATTAATTTTTACCAATATTTCGATACTATTTCATGTAGTATCACGATATGTGATTTGGCCTTCAAATCTCAGAATGTCACATAATATTGCATTTTAAGCAAGTTTTCTTGCATTTTGTTTCGTACGAAAAATCACCGAATTTAGCAATATTTTGATGTTTATCATCTCTTTTTCCTCTATGTGATTTGAACAAAATATTATCGAATTAGGCAATATTTTGCCGTTTTTCCACGTTTTTTTGAATTTTTAGGTTATGGGTATTAATTCATTATATATACGATAAAAATGATGCAAACACATAATTGATTAGATAATAACCTTAAATACTTCATTTTCAATCAACTATTTGTTTCTCGTTAAAATACTGAGTAAGATATGGAAAATGGGAAAAGTTCTGTTTTTATTGCATATATCGACGTTTCAGCCGGAATAGAGCGGTTTTCGTGTACATCTTCCATCGGTAATTTAAACGGAAAATCAGGAAAATTTTAGTTAATTCTAATGAAAACACATTGGTTTTCATCATTTGTATATTTGAACAACATTGTCATATGTCTTTTCTTGGATCTAAATAATACGAAACCTCGCTCCATGATTTGAAGTTAAAATCCTCATATATGGTAAAATAGTGACTTTTTTCATGTAGTGTTATTTTACGTAAATATATTCGTTTTTACGAATATTTCGATACTATTTCATGTAGTATCACGATAGGTTATTTGGCCTTCAAATCTCAGAATTTCGCGTAATATTGCATTTTAAGCAAGTTTTCTTGCATTTTGTTTCGTACGAAAAATCATCGAATTTAGCAATATTTTGACGTTTATCATCCCCTTTTCCTCTATGTGATTTAAACAAAATATCATCGAATTAGGCAATATTTTGCCGTTTTTCCACGTTTTAGTGAATTTTCAATTTATGGGTATTAATTCATTATATATACGATAAAAATGATGCAAACACATAATTGATTGGATAATAACCTTAAATACCTCATATATCGACGTTTCAGCCGGAATAGAGCGGTTTTCGTGTACATCTTCCATCGGTAATATAAACGGAAAATCAGGAATATTTTAGTTAATTCTAATGAAAACATATTGGTTTTTATCATTTGTATATGAAAACTACATTGTCATATGTCTTTTCTTGGATCTAAATAATACGAAACCACGCTCTATGATTTGAAGTTAAAATCCTCAAATATGGTAAAATAGTGACTTTTTCACGTTAATCATGTAGTTTGATATTACGTAAATATATTCGTTTTTACCAATATTTCGATACTATTTCATGTAGTATCACGATATGTAATTTGGCCTTCAAATCTCAGAATGTCGCATAATATTGCGTTTTAAGGAAGTTTTCTTGCATTTTGTTTCGTACGAAAAATCACCGAATTTAGCAATATTTTGACGTTTATCATCTCTTTTTCCTCTATGTGATTTAAACAAAAAATCATCGAATTAGGCAACATTTTGCCGTTTTTCCACGTTTTTTTGAATTTTCAGTTTATGGGTATTAATTCATTATATATACGATAAAAATGATGAAAACATATAATTGATTAGATAATAACCATAAATACTTCATTTTCAATCAACTATTTGTTTCTCGTTAAAATACTGAGTAAAATATTTAAAAGGCGAGAAGTTCTGTTTTTATTGCATATATCGACGTTTCATAGAGCGGTTTTCGTGTACATCTTCCATCGGTAATATAAACGGAAAATCAGGAACATTTTAGTTAATTCTAATGAAAACACATTAGTTTTTATCATTTGTATTGGAAACAACATTGTCATATGTCTTTTCTTGGATCTAAGTAATACGAAACCTCGCTCTATGATTTGAAATTAAAATCCTCAAATATGGTAAAATAGTGACTTTTTCACGTTAATCATGTAGTTTGATATTACGCAAATATATTAATTTTTACCAATATTTCGATACTATTTCATGTAGTATCACGATATGTGATTTGGCCTTCAAATCTCAGAATGTCGCATAATATTGCAATTTAAGATAGTTTTCTTGCATTTTGTTTCGTACGAAAAATCACCGAATTTAGCAATATTTTGACGTTTATCATCTCCTTTTCCTTTATGTGATTTAAACAAAATATCATCGAATTAGGCAATATTTTTCCGTTTTTCCACGTTTCAGTGAATTTTCAGTTTATGGAATTTTCAGTTTAGAATTTAGAATTTTCAGTTTATTCATTATATATACGATAAAAATGATGCACACACATAATTGATTAGATAATAACCTTAAATACTTCATTTTCAATCAACTATTTGTTTCTCGTTAAAATACTGAGTAAGATATTAAAAAGGGAAGTTCTGTTTTTATTGCATATATCGACGTTTCAGCCGGAATAGAGCGGTTTTCGTTAACATCTTCCATTGGTAATATAAACGGAAAATCAGGAACATTTTAGTTAATTCTAATGAAAACACATTGGTTTTTATCATTTGTATATGAAAACAACATTGTCATATGTCTTTTCTTGGATCTAAATAATACGAAACCTCGCTCCATGATTTGAAGTTAAAATCCCTATATATGGCAAAATAGTGACTTTTTTCATGTAGTGTGATTTTACGTAAATATATTCGTTTTAACAATATTTCGATACTATTTCATGTAGTATCACGATATATGATTTGGCCTTCAAATCTCAGAATTTCGCATAATATTGCATTTTAAACAAGTTTTCTTGCATTTTGTTTCGTACGAAAAATCACCGAATTTAGCAATATTTTGACGTTTATCATCTCTTTTTCCTCTATGTGATTTAAACAAAATATCATAGAATTATGCAATATTTTGCCGTTTTTCCACATTTTTTTGAACTTTCAGTTTATGGGTATTAATTTATTATATATACGATAAAAATGATGCAAAAACATAATTGATTAGATAATAACCTTAAATATTTCATTTTCAATCAACTATTTGTTTCTCGTTAAAATAATGTGTAAGATATTGAAAAGGGGAGAAGTTCTGTTTTTATTGCATATATCGACGTTTCAGCCGGAATAGAGCGGTTTTCGTGTTCATCTTCCATATTTAATATAAACGGAAAATCAGGAATATTTTAGTTAATTCTAATGAAAACATATTGGTTTTTATCATTTGTATTGGAAACAACATTGTCATATGTCTTTTCTTGGATCTAAATAATACGAAACCACGCTCTATGATTTGAAGTTAAAATCCTCAAATATGGTAAAATAGTGACTTTTTCACGTTAATCATGTAGTTTGATATTCAACAGCAAGAAGACCTGGACCAGCTGCAGGAATGGTCGAACAAATGGCTGTTAGAGTTTAACCCAAGCAAATGTAATGTAATGAAGATAGGGGTAGTAAGCAGGAGACCAGATACAAGGTATCACTTGGGAGATGAAATACTTCAAGAGTCAGAGAGAGAGAAAGACCTGGGGGCTGATATCACGCCAGACCTGTCCCCTAAAGCTCATATACAGAGGATAACATCAGCAGTATATGCCAAGTTGGCTAACATAAGAACGGCCTTTAGAAACTTGTGTAAGGAATCTTTCAGAACATTATATACCACATATGTCAGACCAATCCTAGAGTATGCGGCTCCAGCATGGAGTCCATATCTAGTCAAGCATAAGACTAAACTGGAAAAGGTTCAAAGGTTTGCCACCAGACTAGTACCCGAGCTGAGAAGTATGAGCTGCGAGGAGAGACTACGGGAATTGAACCTCACTTCGTTGGAAGACCGAAGAGTTAGGGGGAACATGATCACCACATTCAAGATTCTCAAGGGAATCGACAGGGTTGATTAAGACAGACTATTTAACACAAGGGGCACACGCACTAGGGGACACAGGTGGAAACTGAGTGCCCAAATGAGCCACAGAGATATTAGAATGAACTTTTTTAGTGTCAGAGTGGATGGCAAATGGAATGCATTAGGAAGTATTGTGGTGGAGGCTGACTCCATACACAGTTTCAAGTGTAGATATGATAGAGCCCAATAGGCTCAGGAACCTGTACACCTGTTGATTGACGGTTGAGAGGTGGGACCAAAGAACCAGAGCTCAACCCCCGCAAGCACAACTAGGTGAGTACAACAAGGTGAGTATACACACACACACACACACACACACACACACACACATACACGAACACACACACACACACACACACACACACACAGGGTTGTGTGTGTCACCTAGTCATCAACCTTTCACCTAACCAAACCTGAACACCGTCACCTAAAACCTAACTTAACCTGTAACCCAAACTAACCTAAAACTGCATAATGGAGTTTACTCACACATACCAGCCAATTCTCCATTAATGATAGTGCTTATAGCAACTATTTACTCAAACCAACAACAAATGGAGTATTTCTCCAAAATGGAAATGTTGGGATGCTATTGATCTCGCTCAAATTGCATATAAATGCCACCAACCTACCGGTAATTAAAGAACCTAAGCAAATCTCTTCAAAGCATAAATGGCCTTAGCATAAATTCAAATAATTTAAAAGTAAAAATAAACTAAAATGGGCAAATTTTAGTTCTTGGATATGCTCTCTTAGGCTTCATTTAGTCAACACATGTAAAATCACTGAGTCGTGAAACAAGCAGTTTATATATACATATGTTAGGCTTATAACAACAAGGTCCAACTAGTGACTAACCCTCACTCACTCACCAGGATGTAAGTAACTCACTATTTACTTCTAGGTGAATAGCGGCATTGGGTGAAAGGAAACGCTACCAACAATTACAACCCTGTCCGACCAGGATTCGAACCCTTGAATCCCCGATTGTGAGACGAGAAGGAACTTAAAAGGAAAAGGAAGAATAAACCATTCATTTATATGTACTCACCTATGTGTGAGTACACACACATAGATCCCATTCATGCTTTAATGCTAATAATTTAATAATTTAATAATTTAATTAAATTTTATAATTTAATGCACATTAATGCTCGATCCAGCAGGATAAAAAGGTTTAAAAAAGGGTGGTTATATTACTTAGGTTAGTTTAGGTTGGTTAGGTTAGCATATGTTGGCCTATGCTGACCTAACAACAGAAAATAATCCTCCCTCCCTCCTTCCCTCCCTCCCTAGATTTAAACTCATTTAAATTAAGACTTAAATCCTAAATTTAACTAGATGTTAATCCAATTAAATTGAGTTAAATTAATTTAAATTGATTTAATTGTAATTAATAAAATTGATAATTGAAATTTAATTATACCCTCCCTCTCTTCCTCCCTCCCTTCCGTCGCCCCTGTTACCTGTGACACGAACCTATCCGATCCGATCCGATCCGATCCGAGGGATTTCCGTGTATAGCAACTATGTCCGTATGTCCGTGTATCTTATCTTATGGGATTTCGTAACCTGTTTATGTTTATGTTTATAGTTATCCATGGGGTTCTGGGTCCAGGAAGCTATTTGTGTCCCCTCAAACTGCCTCCCTTATCACCTCCCCCACCCACCTAGGTTCGAATCAAGTATCACACGGATTCACGGATCACACGGAAATGTATCCGTGTGATCAACCCGTGTGACTATCTATGCTTGTCTGTGATACACGGACATGTATCCAAGGATACACGGACACGTGTATCCATGGAGTTCTGGGTCCAGGAAGCCATTTGTGTCGACCCAAATTGCCTCCCTTCTCCTCACCTGAAATCCAGGTGAATTGAAAGACCTGCCCGAGGTCAGTGGATCCAGGTATCCGTCCGTGGGCCCCCGGATTTCAACCCTTCCCCACATTCCAAGGGATCAGTCAATCAATCTTCGGCTATCCAGAGAATCTATCGAAACTGATGCTCCTACAGGAGAGGACATCACAGAAATCTATCTGTGCCCTGTAGTTGCATCCGTTGCGACAGGCTCGAACGCAGGTCTATCCGGATTAAGAACATGTTCTATCCGACTAGGCCACGCTGGAGTTGCCTTCTGAATAAAATTTGGCACCTGTATTTATACCTCAGAGCAAGCAGGGTTAGTTAGTGTCTATTTATAAACAATTGCAATGATTGACATGTGAAATTGTGAGTTTGTGATGACAGTTAGAAATAAATGGCAGCGTTATTCGATGAGGTTGCAGTCCAGTGAAGCAGTGTCATGAATGAATGAATATAGGAGAATTTAGGCTAGCTTACTGACATGTGAATGTTTAAACGTTTGTATTAATTAATATTTTGTGTTGTATGTCCAAATGAGGCGAACGTTTTGGCTGAGTAAGTATAGCGTTATCGGCGCCATTTTCTCTGTTTGACGGGGAGGGGGGGGGGGGTAACACTGGGGGTGAAATGGGGGTAGGGATATGGCGGCCACCGTTGTGGGGAGGTTGTTGGTAGGGCGGGGTCCAGAGGAGCTACCGTGGGTCATCCTGGGTTGGTGGGGGGGGGGGGGGAGGGAGGGAGGGTTGGCAGTTTGGTATTAAAACTTAATTTTTTGAGATAGGTTATGTACGGTGAGGTGTTTAGGAAGGAATAAGAAAAGTATTTGTGACTGAGTTGAGTATATTAGTTACTGTGATTCATGTTAAAAAGAATGTAGGTGCTGGAAATGTTTAAAGATTTTTTAATGACTTCATTTGTTTAATATTGAATGAATTAACGGTAAGTGAGCACTGGAGATTGATATTCAACAGCATATTGAGTGGGTAAGTTTTAGCAGGCAGGCAGGCAGGCAGAAAGAAAATGGAATGACAAATGGTTACAGACATTTTCTTCACAGATGGTAACACACACGCAAACACACACACACACACACACACACACACACACACACACACACACACACACACACACACACACACACACACACACACACACACACACACACACACACACACACACACACACACTCACACACACACACACACACACACACACACACACACACACACACACACACACACACACACACACACACACACACACACACACACACACACACACACACACACACAAACACACACACACACACACACACACACAAACACACACACACACACACACACACACACACACACACATGGAGATGGAAGAAGTACTAAGGAGTGCTAGAAAATTACAAAGTGATGAGGATGGGAAAGTGTGGTTGTTACGACGAGATCTTTCAAAAGAAGATAGAGAGAAGCTGAAACTGAACCTCGCCGAGTCAAAATGTTTAAATGAAAGCATGAATGAAGAAGAAATCAATTCTTTTTTCTACAAAGTGATAGGGGTAGGCAGACCAGTAAAGTGGTACATAAAGGCAAACCAACAAAATCATTAGAGAGAGGGGGAGTGAAAAGTAGGAAGAGGGGGAACAAGTTCCTGAAGATTGCATACACCAACATAGATGGAGTAAGATCGAAGATACTGGAGTTAAGTGATGTAATACAGCTGCAGACACCAGACATTGTTGCACTCACGGAGACAAAACTTGAAGATGTTATTTTAATTGAAGTCATATTCCAGAAGGGCTACTCAATTTGGAGACGGGAGAGAAAAATTAGGAAAGGCGGTGGCGTTGCTGTGCTGGTGAAAGAACACCTAAAGGTGAACGAAATAATGACTGCCAATCGAAAAGAAGTTGACATAATAGCACTAGAGATCTGCCATGAGGATGATAAACTAATGATCATAAATGCATACAGTCCACCGCTAAGCAGCACATGGTCAAAGGAGGAGCTAGATAGTAAACGAGGTCTTATAACAATAATGAGAAAATGTGACCTATCGCAGTTCGCAGTAATTGACGTATTTTGGTATAAAAGTCGTAATATCAAACTGCGAATACGAGCAGTGAGCCAGAATTTTGCTCCAAAATATGGCTCAAGCGTCGAATTTGGGATGTTTGGGATATTTTGAAAGCTGCAGGGAGGGTTTGTGCAAAATGTGATCCATTGCCGCTTTCAGTAATTGGCATATTTTGGGTAAAAAAGTCGTAATTTCAAACTGCGAATACGTGCAGAGAGCCAGAATTTGGCTCCAAAATATGGCTCAAGCGTCGAATTTGGGATGTTTGGGATATTTTGAAAACTGCAGGGAGGGTTTATTCAGAATGTGATCCATCGATGCTTTCAGTAGTTGGCATATTTTCGGTATAAAAAGTCCTAATTTAAAACTGCGAATACGTGCAGAAAGCCAGAATTTGGCTCCAAAATATGGCTCAAGGGTGGCATTTGGGATGTTTGGGATATTTTGAAAACTGTAGTGGTTTTGGTTAAAATGAGACCCTTCGCCGCTCAAAGTAATTGTCATTATTTCGGCATAAAAATTCAAAATTTCAAACTGCTAATACGTGCAGAGAGCCATAATTTTGCTCCAAAATATGGCTCAAGCGTCGAATTTGGGATGTTTGGGATATTTTGGAAACTGCAGGGAGGGTTTGGGCAAAATGTGATCCATCGCCGTTCTCAGTAATTGGCATATTTTCGGTAAAAAAAGATGTAATTTCAAACTGCGAATACGTACAGAGAACCCGAATTTGGCTCCAAAATATGGCTCAAGCGCCGAATTTGGGATGTTTCGGGTATTTTAAAAACTGCAGGGGGGGTTTGGCCAAAATGTGACCTATCGCTGCTCTCAGTAATTGACATATTGTCGGTATTAAAGTCGTAATTTCAAACAGCAAATATTTGCAGAGAGCCAGAATTTGACTCCAAAATGTGGCTCAAGCGTCCAATTTGGGATGTTTGGGATATTTTGAAAACTGTAGGGAGGGTTTGGGCAAAATGTGATCTATCGCTGCTTTCAGTAATTTGCATATTTTTTGAATAAAATTCGTAATTTAAAACTGCGAATACGTGCAGAGAGCTAGAATTTGGCTCTAAAATAAGGCTCAATCGTCGAATTTGGGATGTTTGGGATATATTGAAAGCTGAAGGGGGTTTTGGTTAAAACGTGACCCTTCGCCGCTCACAGTAATTGGCATTATTTCGGCATAAAAAGTCGAAATTTCAAACTGGTAATGCGTGCAGAGAGCAATAATTTGGCTATAAATTATGGCTCAAGCGTCGAATTTGGGATGTTTGCGATATTTTGAAAACTTAAGGGGGGTGGGGGGTTTGGGCAAAATGTGAACCATCGCCGCTCTAAGTAATTGACATTATTTCGGTAAAAAAGACGTAAATTCAAACTGCGAATATGTACAGACAACCCGAATTTGGCTCCAAAATATGGCTCAAGCGTCGAATTTGGGATGTTTCGGGTATTTTAAAAACTGCAGGGGGGGTTTGGGCAAAAAGTGACCTATCGCTGCTCTCAGTAATTGACATATTTTCGGTATTAAAGTCGTAATTTCAAACAGCAGATATTTGCAGAGAGCCAGAATTTGGCTCCAAAATATGGCTCAAGCCTCCAATTTGGGATTTTTGGGATATTTTGAAAATTTCAGGGAGGGTTTGGGCAAAATGTGATCTATCGCTGCTTTCAGTAATTGGCATATTTATATGCCAATTGGCTTTCAGTAATTGGAATCATATTCCAAATTATGGTTCAAGGGTCGAATTTGGGATGTTTGGGATATTTTTAAAACTGCAAGGAGGGTTTGGGCAAATTGTGATCCATCGCTGCTTTCAGTAATTGGCATTATTTCGGTATAAAAAGTCGTAATTTCAAACTGCGAATACGATCAGAAAGAAAAAATTTGGCTCCAAAATATGGGTCAAGGGTCGCATTTGGGATGTTTTGGATATTTTGTAAACTGCAGGGGGGGGGGGGGTTTGGCCAAAATGTGACCCATCGCCGCTCTCAGTAATTCCCGTACTTTGGTATAAAAAGTCGTAATTTCAAACTGCGAATACTTGCAAAGAGCGAGAATTTGACTCCAAAATATGGCTCAAGCGTCGAATTTGGGATGTTTGTGATATTTTGAAAAATGCAAGGAGGGTTTGCGCTAAATGTGATCTATCGCTGCTTTCAGTACTTGTCATATTTTCGGTATAAAAAGTCGTAATTTCAAACTGCGAATACGTGAAGAAAGCCAGAATTTGGCTCCAAAATATAGCTCAAGCGTCGAATTTGGGACGTTTGGGATATTTTGAAAACTGCAGAGGGGGTTCGTGCCAAATGTGACCCATCGCCGCTTTCAGTAATTAGCATATTTTCAGTATAAAACTTCGTAATTTCAAACTGCGAATACGTGCAGAGAGCAAGAATTTGGCTCCAAATTATAGCTCAAGGGTCGGATTTGGGAAGTTTTGGATCTTTTGAAAACTGCAGGGAGAGTTTGGGCAAAATGTGATCCATCGCTGCTCTCAGTAATTGGCATATTTTCGTTATAAAATGTCGTAATTTCAAACTGCTAACACGTGCAGAGAGCCAGAATTTGGCTTCTAAATATGGTTCAAGCGTTGAATTTGGGATGTTTAGGATATTTTGAAAACTGCAGGGAGGGTTTGGGCAAAATGTGATTCATTGCCGCTTTCAATAATTTGCATTTTTTCGGTATAAAAAGTCGTAGTTTCAAACTGCGGTTACATGCAGAGAGCCAGAATTTGGCTCCAAAATAAGGCTCAAGCGTCGAATTTGGGATGTTTGGGATATTTTGAAAACTTAAGGGGGGGGGGGGTAAAATGTGAACCATCGCCGCTCTAAGTAATTGACATATTTTCGGTAAAAAAAGACGTAATTTCAAACTGCAAATACGTACAGAGAACCCGAATTTGGCTCCAAAATATGGCTCAAGCGTCGAATTTGGGATGTTTCTGGTATTTTAAAAACTGCAGGGTGGGATTGGGCAAAAAGTGACCTATCGCTGCTCTCAGTAATTGACATATTTTCGGTATTAAAGTCGTAATTTGAAACAGCAAATATTTGCAGAGAGCCAGAATTTGGCTCCTAAATATGGCTCAAGCGTCGAATTTGGGATGTTTGGGATATTTTGAAAACTGCTGGGAGGGTTTGGGCAAAATGTGATCCATCGCTGCTTTTAGTAATTGGCATATATTCGGAATAAAAGTCCTAATTTCAAACTGCGAATACGTGCAGAGAACCAGAATTTGGCTACAATATATGGAATTTTGGATGTTTGGGATATTATGCAATAAAACAGAATTTCACTCCTAATCAATACCTAACTCACTATTTTAACAAGGTACAAATAGTTGATTGAAAATCTTGTATTTAAGGTTAATTTGCAACTATTTACGTGTTTGAATCATATAAGTCGTAAATTTATTGAATTAATGGCAAAAAAAAAAGAAAATTATTGAAAACGCGGAAAAACGGCCAAATATTGTCAAAATCGTTGATGTATGGATGAAATCTTATAAAGGAAACAACGATGAAAAACCTCAAAGTATAGGTAAATTCGATGATTTTATATACAAAGCACAATGCAAGAATACTTGCTTAAAAACGCAATATTATGTGAAACTGCTATTTGTAGTCCAAATCACAAAGAGAGACAAAATGAAGTAGTATCAAACTATTAATAAATTCGAACATTTTTACCTGTATTCACTCTACGTGGAAACGTGAAAAAAGTCACTATAATACCAAATTTGAGGATTTTTACATCAAATCATAGAGCGAGGTTGCGAATTATTTTGATCATTAAAAAGGCATATGGAAACATTGTTTCCAATTCAAATGATAAAAATCAATGAGCTTTCTTTAGAATTACCTAAAATGTTCCTGAATTTCCGTTTATATTACCGAAAGAAGAGGTACTCGTAAAACCGCTTTAATCCGGCAGAAACGTCGAAATATACAATAAAAACACAAAATCTCTCCTAATCAATATCTTACTCACTATTTTAACGAGGTACAAATAGTTGATTGAAAATCAAATATTTAAGGGTAATTTGCAATTCATTACGTGTTTGCATCATATTTATCGTAAATTTAATGAATTAATGACAATAAACCGAAAATGTTTGAAAACGTGGAAAAACGACCAAATATGACCTAAATTGTTGATATTTGGATGAAATCTCATAAAGAAAACAACGATGAAAAACCTCAAAATATTGCTAAATTCGATGATTTTATGTACAAGGCACAATGCAAGAAAACTTGCTTAAAAACGCAATATTATGTGAAACTGAGATTTGTAGGCCAAATCACAAATAGAGAGACAAGATGAAGTAGTATCTTCAATTGTTTCAGTAAGTTCGAACATTTTTACCTAAAATCACCCTACTTGAAAAACGTGAAAAAAGTCACTATATTACCAAATTCGAGGATTTTTACCTCAAATCATAGAGGTTTTAAAAAAAATCCTAAACATCCCAAATTCGACGCTTGAGTCATATTTTGGAGCCAAATTTGGGCTCTCTGCACGTATTCGCAGTTTGAAATTACGTCTTTTTATACCGAAAATATGCCAATTAATTAGAGCGGCGATGGGTCACATTTTGACCAAACCCCCCCCCCCCTCTGCAGTTTTCAAAATATCGCAAACATCCCAAAATCGAAGCTTGAGCCATATTTTGGAGCCAAATTATGGCTCTCTGCACGTATTAGCAGTTTGAAAGTACGTCATTTTATACTGAAATAATGCCAATTACTGTGAACAGTGAAGGGTCACATTTTGCCCAAAACCCCCTGCAGTTTTCAAAATATCCCAAACATCCCAAGTTCCTCCCTTGAGCCATGTTTTGGATCCAAATTCTGGCTCTCTGCACGTATTCGCAGTTTTAAATTAGGACTTTTTATGCCGGAAATATGCCAATTACTGAGAGCGGCGATGGATCACATTTTGCCCAAACCCTCCCTACATTTTTCACAATATCCCAAACATCCCAAATTCGACCCTCGAACTATATTTTGGAGCCAAATTCGGGCTCTCTGCACGTATTCGCGGTTTGAAATTACGTCATTTTATACCGAAAATATGCCAATTACTGAGATCGGCGAAGAGTCACAAATTGCCTAAACCCCCCACACCAAGAGTGTGTGAAGTGGGCGATTACCCTCGTTGTGTCAACAACTCAATAGTCTCTCCTCTAAGTTACAATACAATGCTGTTTTCTCAAACAGGCCCATGTGCCTTTTAGAGAAAACGGAAATTTAATGGCAAACATTTTCATACTAACCCCAAGTCAATCGAATAAGAATTGGATTTTATATGTTGTTTTTTAGATCGGCCGGCTATTTACGACGCGGGCGCGGAACCCATTGGCCGAGTTGGCCGTATATTTACGGTTTGGTTGCATCAAAGTGTTTCAAAATAGTGTGTATGATATTGATTAGGAGAGATTTTCTGTTGTTATTGCATATTTCGACATTTCAGCCGAATTAAAGCGGTTTTACGAGTACACGAAAATTCAGGAACATTTTAGGTAATTCTAAAGAAAACACATTGATTTTTATCATTTGAATTGGAAACAACGTTTTCATATGCCTTTTTAATGATCAAAATAATACGCAACCTCCCTCTATGAATTTATGTAAAAATCCTTGAATTTGGTATTGTAGTGACTTTTTTCACGTTTTTCATGTAGAGTGATTTTAGGTAAAAATGTCCCAATTTACTAATATTTTGGTAATACTTCATGTTGTAGCACTATATGTGATTTGGCCTACAAATCTCAGAATTTCACATAATATTGCGTTTTTAAGCAAGTTTTCTTGCATTGTGCTTTGTACATAAAATCATCGAGTTTTGCAAAACTTTGAGGTTTTTCACCGTTGACAATGTTGTTTCCAATACAAATGATAAAAACCAATGTGTTTTCATTAGAATTAACTAAAATGTTCCTGATTTTCCGTTTATATTACCGATGGAAGATGTACACGAAAACCGCTCTATTCCGGCTGAAACGTCGATATATGCAATAAAAACCGAACTTCTCCCCTCTTCAAAATCCTACTCAGTATTTTAACGAGAAACAAATGGTTGATTGAAAATGAAGTATTTAAGGTTATTTTCTAATCAATTATGTGTTTGCATCATTTGTATCGTATATTTATTGAATTAATACCCATAGACCGAAAATTCACAAAACTTGGAAAAACGGCCAATTATTGCCAAAATCGATGATATTTTGTTTATTCCCATAAAGGAAAAGGAGATAATAAACGTCAAAATATTGCTAAATTCGATGATTTTTCGTACGAAACAAAATGCAAGAAAACTTGCTTAAAATGCAATATTACGCGAAATTCTGAGATTTGAAGGCCAAATCACCTATCGTGATACTACATGAAATAGTATCGAAATATTCGTAAAAACGAATATATTTACGTAAAATAACACTACATGAAAAAAGTTACTATTTTACCATATATGAGGATTTTAACTTCAAATCATGGAGCGAGGTTTCGTATTATTTAGATCCAAGAAAAGACATATGACAATGTTGTTCAAATATACAAATGATAAAAACCAATGTGTTTTCATTAGAATTAACTAAAATGTTCCTTATTTTCCGTTTAAATTACCGATGGAAAATGTACACGAAAACCGCTCTATTCCGGCTGAAACGTCGATATATGCAATAAAAACAGAACTTCTCCCCTTTTCAATATCTTACTCAGTATTTTAACGAGAAACAAATAGTTGATTGAAAATGAAGTATTTAAGGTTATTATCTAATCAATTATGTGTTTGCATCATTTTTATCCTATATATAATGAATTAATACCCATAAACTAAAAATTCGAAAAAACGTGGAAAAACGGCAAAATATTGCCTAATTCGATGATATTTTGTTTAAATCACATAGAGGAAAAAGAGATGATAAACGTCAAAATATTGCTAAATTCGGTGATTTTTCGTACGAAACAAAATGCAAGAAAACTTGCTTAAAATGCAATATTATGCGACATTCTGAGATTTGAAAGCCAAATCACATATCGTGATACTACATGAAATAGTATCGAAATATTGGTAAAAATTAATATATTTGCGTAATATCAAACTACATGATTAACGTGAAAAAGTCACTATTTTACCATATTTGAGGATTTTAACTTCAAATCATAGTGCGAGGTTTCGTATTATTTAGATCCAAGAAAAGACATATGACAATGTTGTTTCCAATACAAATGATAAAAAACAATGTGTTTTCATTAGAATTAACTAAAATGTTCCTGATTTTCCGTTTATATTACAGATGGAAGATGTACACGTAAAACCGCTCTAATCCGGCTGAAACGTCGATATATGCAATTAAAACCGAACTTCTCCCCTCTTCAATATCCTACTCAGTATTTTAACGAGAAACAAATGGTTGATTGAAAATGAAGTATTTAAGGTTATTTTCTAATCAATTATGTGTTTGCATCATTTGTATCGTATATTTATTGAATTAATACCCATAGACCGAAAATTCACAAAACTTGGAAAAACGGCCAAATATTGCCTAATTCGATGATATTTTGTTTATTCCCATAAAGGAAAAGGAGATGATAAACGTCAAAATATTGCTAAATTCGATGATTTTTTGTACGAAACAAAATGCAAGAAAACTTGCTTAAAATGCAATATTACGCGAAATTCTGAGATTTGAAGGCCAAATCACCTATCGTGATACTACATGAAATAGTATCGAAATATACATAAAAACGAATATATTTACGTAAAATAACACTACATGAAAAAAGTCACTATTTTACCATATATGAGGATTTAAAATTCAAATCATGGAGCGAGGTTTCGTATTATTTAGATCCAAGAAAAGACATATGACAATGTTGTTCAAATATACAAATGATAAAAACCAATGTGTTTTCATTAGAATTAACTAAAATATTCCTGATTTTCCGTTTAAATTACCGATGGAAGATGTACACGAAAACCGCTCTATTCCGGCTGAAACGTCGATATATGCAATAAAAACAGAACTTCTCCCCTTTTCAATATCTTACTCAGTATTTTAACGAGAAACAAATAGTTGATTGAAAATGAAATATTTAAGGTTATTATCTAATCAATTATGTGTTTGCATCATTTTTATCGTATATTTAATGAATTAATACCCATAAACTGAAAATTAAAAAAAAACGTGGAAAAACGGCAAAATATTGCCTAATTCGATGATATTTTGTTTAAATCACATAGAGGAAAAAGAGATGATAAACGTCAAAATATTGCTAAATTCGGTGATTTTTCGTACGAAACAAAATGCAAGAAAACTTGCTTAAAATGCAATAATATGCGACATTCTGAGATTTGAAGGCCAAATCACATATCGTGATACTACATGAAATAGTATCGAAATATTGGTAAAAATTAATATATTTGCGTAATATCAAAATACATGATTAACGTGAGAAAGTCACTATTTTACCATATTTGAGGATTTTGACTTCAAATCATAGAGCGAGGTTTTGTATTATTTAGATCCAAGA
The DNA here is from genome assembly GCF_040958095.1 of Procambarus clarkii. NCBI lineage: Eukaryota > Metazoa > Arthropoda > Malacostraca > Decapoda > Cambaridae > Procambarus > Procambarus clarkii. Next base: position 18,438,994 of record NC_091177.1, read on the forward strand.
AAAGACATATGACAATGTTGTTTCCAAAACAAATGATAAAAAACAATGTATTTTCATTAGAATTAACTAAAATGTTCCTGATTTTCCGTTTATATTACAGATGGAAGATGTACACGTAAAACCGCTCTAATCCGGCTGAAACGTCGATATATGCAATAAAAACAGAACTTCTCCCATTTTCAATATCTTACTCAGTATTTTAACGAGAAACAAATAGTTGATTGAAAATGAAGTATTTAAGGTTATTATCTAATCAATTATGTGTTTGCATCATTTTTATCGTATATATAATGAATTAATACCCATAAACTAAAAATTAAAAAAAAAACGTGGAAAAACGGCAAAATATTGCCTAATTCGATTATATTTTGTTTAAATCACATAGAGGAAAAAGAGATGTTAAACGTCAAAATATTGCTAAATTCGGTGATTTTTCGTACGAAACAAAATGCAAGAAAACTTGCTTAAAATGCAATATTATGCGACATTCTGAGATTTGATGGCCAAATCACATATTGTGATACTACATGAAATAGTATCGAAATATTGGTAAAAATGAATATATTTACGTAATATCAAACTACATGATTAACGTGAAAAAGTCACTATTTTACCATATATGAGGATTTTAACTTCAAATCATAGAGCGAGGTTTCGTATTATTTAGATCAAAGAAAAGACATATAACAATGTTGTTTCCAATACAAATGATAAAAACCAATGTGTTTTCATTAGAATTAACTAAAATGTTCCTGATTTTCCGTTTATATTACCGATGGAAGATGTACACGAAAACCGCTCTATTCCGGCTGAAACGTCGATATATGCAATAAAAACCGAACTTCTCCCCTCTACAATATCCTACTCGGTATTTCAACGAGAAACAAATGGTTGATTGAAAATGAAGTATTTAAGGTTAATTTCTAATCAATTATGTGTTTGCATCATTTTTATCGTATATTTATTGAATTAATACCCATAGACTGAAAATTCACAAAAACGTGGAAAAACGGCAAAATATTGCCTAATTCGATGATATTTTGTTTAAATCACATAGAGGAAAAGGAGATGATAAACGTCAAAATATTGCTAAATTCGGTGATTTTTCGTACGAAACAAAATGCAAGAAACTTGCTTAAAATGCTATATTACGCGAAATTCTGAGATTTGAATGACAAATCACATATCGTGATACTACATGAAATAGTATCGAAATATTCGTAAAAACGAATATATTTACGTAAAATAACACTACATGAAAAAAGTCACTATTTTACCATATATGAGGATTTTAACTTCAAATCATGGAGCGAGGTTTCGTATTATTTAGATCCAAGAAAAGACATTTAACAATGTTGTTCAAATATACAAATGATAAAAACCAATGTGTTTTCATTAGAATTAACTAAAATGTTCCTGATTTTCCGTTTAAATTACCGATGGAAGATGTACACGAAAACCGCTCTATTCCGGGTGAAAGATCGATATATGCAATAAAAACAAAACTTCTCCCCTTTTCAATATCTTACTCAGTATTTTACCGAGAAACAAATAGTTGATTGAAAATGAAGTATTTAAGGTTATTATCTAATCAATTATGTGTTTGCATCATTTTTATCGTATATATAATGAATTAATACCCATAAACTGAAAGTTCAAAAAAATGTGGAAAAACGGCAAAATATTGCATAATTCGATGATATTTTGTTTAAATCACATAGAGGAAAAAGAGATGATAAACGTCAAAATATTGCTAAATTCGGTGATTTTTCGTACGAAACAAAATGCAAGAAAACTTGCTTAAAATGCAATAATATGCGACATTCTGAGATTTGAAGGCCAAATCACATATCGTGATACTACATGAAATAGTATCGAAATATTGGTAAAAATTAATATATTTGCGTAATATCAAAATACATGATTAACGTGAGAAAGTCACTATTTTACCATATTTGAGGATTTTGACTTCAAATCATAGAGCGAGGTTTTGTATTATTTAGATCCAAGAAAAGACATATGACAATGTTGTTTCCGAAACAAATGATAAAAAACAATGTGTTTTCATTAGAATTAACTAAAATGTTCCTGATTTACCGTTTATATTACAGATGGAAGATGTACACGTAAAACCGCTCTAATCCGGCTGAAACGTCGATATATGCAATAAAAACAGAACTTCTCCCCTCATCAATATCCTACTCAGTATTTTAACGAGAAACAAATAGTTGATTGAAAATGAAGTATTTAAGGTTATTATTTAATCAATTATGTGTTTGCATCATTTTTATCGTATATATAATGAATTAATACCCATAAACTAAAAATTAAAAAAAAAACGTGGAAAAACGGCAAAATATTGCCTAATTCGATGATATTTTGTTTAAATCACATGGAGGAAAAAGAGATGTTAAACGTCAAAATATTGCTAAATTCGGTGATTTTTCGTACGAAACAAAATGCAAGAAAACTTGCTTAAAATGCAATATTATGCGACATTCTGAGATTTGATGGCCAAATCACATATTGTGATACTACATGAAATAGTATCGAAATATTGGTAAAAATGAAAATATTTACGTAATATCAAACTACATGATTAACGTGAAAAAGTCACTATTTTACCATATTTGAGGATTTTGACTTCAAATCATAGAACGAGGTTTTGTATTATTTAGATCCAAGAAAAGACATATGACAATGTTGTTTCCAAAACAAATGATAAAAAACAATGTGTTTTCATTAGAATTAACTAAAATGTTCCTGATTTTCCGTTTATATTACAGATGGAAGATGTACACGTAAAACCGCTCTAATCCGGCTGAAACGTCGATATATGCAATAAAAACAGAACTTCTCCCCTCTTCAATATCCTACTCAGTATTTTAACGAGAAACAAATAGTTGATTGAAAATGAAGTATTTAAGGTTATTATTTAATCAATTATGTGCTTGCATCATTTCTATCGTATATATAATGAATTAATACCCATAAACTGAAAATTCAAAAAAACGTGGAAAAACGGCAAAATATTGCCTAATTCGATATTTTGTTTAAATCACATAGAGGAAAAGGGAATGATAAACGTCAAAATATTGCTAAATTCGATGATTTTTCGTACGAAACAAAATGCAAGAAAACTTGCTTAAAATGCAATATTATGCGACATTCTGAGATTTGATGGCCAAATCACATATCGTGATACTACATGAAATAGAATCGAAATATTGGTAAAAATGAATATATTTACGTAATATCAAACTACATGATTAACGTGAAAAAGTCACTATTTTACCATATATGAGGATTTTAACTTCAAATCATAGAGCGAGGTTTCGTATTATTTAGATCCAAGAAAAGACATATGACAATGTTGTTTCCAATACAAATGATAAAAACCAATGTGTTTTCATTAGAATTAACTAAATTGTTCCTGATTTTCCGTTTATATTACCGATGGAAGATGTACACGAAAACCTCTCTATTTCAGCTGAAACGTCGATATATGCAATAAAAACCGAACTTCTCCCCTCTTCAATATCCTACTCGGTATTTCAACGAGAAACAAATGGTTGATTGAAAATGAAGTATTTAAGGTTAATTTCTAATCAATTATGTGTTTGCATCATTTTTATCGTATATTTATTGAATTAATACCCATAGACTGAAAATTCACAAAAACGTGGAAAAACGGCAAAATATTGCCTAATTCGATGATATTTTGTTTAAATCACATAGAGGAAAAGGAGATGATAAACGTCAAAATATTGCTAAATTCGGTGATTTTTCGTACGAAACAAAATGCAAGAAAACTTGCTTAAAATGCTATATTACGCGAAATTCTGAGATTTGAAGGGCAAATCACATATCGTGATACTACATGAAATAGTATCGAAATATTCGTAAAAACGAATATATTTACGTAAAATAACACTACATGAAAAAAGTCACTATTTTACCATATTTGAGGATTTTAACTTCAAATCATGGAGCGAGGTTTCGTATTATTTAGATCCAAGAAAAGACATATGACAATGTTGTTCAAATATACAAATGATAAAAACCAATGTGTTTTCATTAGAATTAACTAAAATGTTCCTAATTTTCCGTTTAAATTACCGATGGAAGATGTACACGAAAACCGCTCTATTGCGGCTGAAACGTCAATATATGCAATAAAAACAGAACTTCTCCCCTTTTCAATATCTTACTCAGTATTTTACCGAGAAAAAAATAGTTGATTGAAAATGAAGTATTTAAGGTTATTATTTAATCAATTATGTGTTTGCATCATTTTTATCGTATATATAATGAATTAATACCTATAAATTAGAAATTCAAAGAAACGTGGAAAAACGGCAAAATATTGCCTAATTCGATGATATTTTGTTTAAATCACATAGAGGAAAAAGAGATGTTAAACGTCAAAATATTGCTAAATTCGATGATTTTTCGTACGAAACAAAATGCAAGAAAACTTGCTTAAAATGCAATATTATGCGACATTCTGAGATTTGAAGGCCAAATCACATATTGTGATACTACATGAAATAGTATCGAAATATTGGTAAAAATGAATATATTTACGTAATATTAAACTTCATGATTAACGTGAAAAAGTCACTATTTTACCATATTTGAGGATTTTAACTTCAAATCATAGAGCGTGGTTTCATATTATTTAGATCCAAGAAAAGACATATGACAATGTTGTTTCCAATACAAATGATAAAAACCAATGTGTTTTCAATTGAATTAACTAAAATGTTCCTGATTTTCCGTTTAATTTACCGATGGAAGATGTACACGAAAACCGCTCTTTTCCGGCTGAAACGTCGATATATGCAATAAAAACAGAACTTCTCCCCTTTTCAATATCTTACTCAGTATTTTAACGAGAAACAAATAGTTGATTGAAAATGAAGTATTTAAGGTTATTATCTAATCAATTATGTGTTTGCATCATTTTTATCGTATATATAATGAATTAATACCCATAAACTGAAAGTTCAAAAAAATGTGGAAAAACGGCAAAATATTGCATAATTCGATGATATTTTGTTTAAATCACATAGAGGAAAAAGAGATGATAAACGTCAAAATATTGCTAAATTCGGTGATTTTTCGTACGAAACAAAATGCAAGAAAACTTGCTTAAAATGCAATAATATGCGACATTCTGAGATTTGAAGGCCAAATCACATATCGTGATACTACATGAAATAGTATCGAAATATTGGTAAAAATTAATATATTTGCGTAATATCAAACTACATGATTAACGTGAAAAAGTCACTATTTTACCATATTTGAGGATTTTGACTTCAAATCATAGAAGCGAGGTTTTGTATTATTTAGATCCAAGAAAAGACATATGACAATGTTGTTTCCAAAACAAATGATAAAAAACAATGTGTTTTCATTAGAATTAACTAAAATGTTCCTGATTTACCGTTTATATTACAGATGGAAGATGTACACGTAAAACCGCTCTAATCCGGCTGAAACGTCGATATATGCAATAAAAACAGAACTTCTCCCCTCATCAATATCCTACTCAGTATTTTAACGAGAAACAAATAGTTGATTGAAAATGAAGTATTTAAGGTTATTATCTAATCAATTATGTGTTTGCATCATTTTTATCGTATATATAATGAATTAATACCCATAAACTAAAAATTAAAAAAAAACGTGGAAAAACGGTAAAATATTGCCTAATTCGATGATATTTTGTTTAAATCACATGGAGGAAAAAGAGATGTTAAACGTCAAAATATTGCTAAATTCGGTGATTTTTCGTACGAAACAAAATGCAAGAAAACTTGCTTAAAATGCAATATTATGCGACATTCTGAGATTTGATGGCCAAATCACATATTGTGATACTACATGAAATAGTATCGAAATATTGGTAAAAATGAATATATTTACGTAATATCAAACTACATGATTAACGTGAAAAAGTCACTATTTTACCATATTTGAGGATTTTAACTTCAAATCATAGAACGAGGTTTTGTATTATTTAGATCCAAGAAAAGACATATGACAATGTTGTTTCCAAAACAAATGATAAAAAACAATGTGTTTTCATTAGAATTAACTAAAATGTTCCTGATTTTCCGTTTATATTACAGATAGAAGATGTACACGTAAAACCGCTCTAATCCGGCTGAAACGTCGATATATGCAATAAAAACAGAACTTCTCCCCTCTTCAATATCCTACTCAGTATTTTATCGAGAAACAAATAGTTGATTGAAAATGAAGTATTTAAGGTTATTATCTAATCAATTATGTATTTGCATCATTTTTATGTTATATATAATGAATTAATACCCATAAACTGAAAATTCAAAAAAAACGTGGAAAAACTGAAAATATTGCCTAATTCGATGATATTTTTTTTAAATCACATAGAGGAAAAGGGGATAATAAACGTCAAAATATTGCTAAATTCAATGATTTTTCGTACAAAACAAAATGCTAGAAAACTTGCTTAAAATGCAATATTATGCGACATTCTGAGATTTGAAGGCCAAATCACATATCGTGATACTACATGAAATAGTAACGAAATATCGGAAAAAATGAATATATTTACGTAAAATCACACTACATGAAAAACGTGAAAAAAGTCACTATTTTACCATATATGAGGATTTTAACTTCAAATCATAGAGCGAGGTTTCGTATTATTTAGATCCAAGAAAAGACATATGACAATGTTGTTTCCAATACAAATGATAAAAACCAATGTGTTTTCATTAGAATTAACTAAAATGTTCCTGATTTTCCGTTTATATTACCGATGGAAGATGTACACGAAAACCGCTCTATTCCGGCTGAAACGTCGATATATGCAATAAAAGCCGAACTTCTCCCTTCTTCAATATCCTACTCGGTATTTTAACGAGAAACAAATGGTTGATTGAAAATGAAGTATTTTAGGTTAATTTCTAATCAATTATGTGTTTGCATCATTTTTATCGTATATTTATTGAATTAATACCCATAGGCTGAAAATTCACAAAAACGTGGAAAACCGGCAAAATATTGCCTAATTCGATGATATTTTGTTTAAATCACATAAAGGAAAAGGAGATGATGAACGTCAAAATATTGCTAAATTCGGTGATTTTTCGTACGAAACAAAATGGAAGAAAACTTGCTTTAAATGCAATATTACGCAAAATTCTGAGATTTGAAGGCCAAATCACATATCGTGATACTACATGAAATAGTATCGAAATATTCGTAAAAACGAATATATTTACGTAAAAAACACTACATGAAAAAAGTCACTATTTTACCATATATGAGGATTTTAACTTCAAATCATGGAGCGAGGTTTCGTATTATTTAGATCCAAGAAAAGACATATGGCAATGTTGTTTCCAATGCAAATGATAAAAACCAATGTGTTTTCATTAGATATAACTAAAATGTTCCTGATTTTCCGTTTAAATTACCGATGGAAGATGTACACGAAAACCGCTCTATTCCGGGTGAAACGTCGATATATGCAATAAAAACAGAACTTCTCCCCTTTTCAATATCTTACTCAGTATTTTACCGAGAAACAAATAGTTGATTGAAAATGAAGTATTTAAGGTTATTATCTAATCAATTATGTGTTTGCATCATTTTTATCGTATATATAATGAATTAATACCCATAAATTAGAAATTCAAAGAAACGTGGAAAAACGGCAAAATATTGCCTAATTCGATGATATTTTGTTTAAATCACATAGAGGAAAAAGAGATGTTAAACGTCAAAATATTGCTAAATTCGATGATTTTTCGTACGAAACAAAATGCAAGAAAATTTGCTTAAAATGCAATATTATGCGACATTCTGAGATTTGAAGGCCAAATCACATATTGTGATACTACATGAAATAGTATCGAAATATTGGTGAAAATGAATATATTTACGTAATATTAAACTTCATGATTAACGTGAAAAAGTCACTATTTTACCATATTTGAGGATTTTAACTTCAAATCATAGAGCGTGGTTTCGTATTATTTAGATCCAAGAAAAGACATATGACAATGTTGTTTCCAATACAAATGATAAAAACCAATGTGTTTTCAATTGAATTAACTAAAATGTTCCTGATTTTCCGTTTATATTACCGATGGAAGATGTACACGAAAACCGCTCTATTCCGGCTGAAACGTCGATATATGCAATAAAAACAGAACTTCTCCCCTTTTCAATATCTTACTCAGTATTTTAACGAGAAACAAATAGTTGGTTGAAAATGAAGTATTTAAGGTTATTATCTAATCAATTATGTGTTTGCATCATTTTTATCGTATATATAATGAATTAATACCCATAAACTAAAAATTAAAAAAAAACGTGGAAAAACGGCAAAATATTGCCTAATTCGATGATATTTTGTTTAAATCACATGGAGGAAAAAGAGATGTTAAACGTCAAAATATTGCTAAATTCGGTGATTTTTCGTACGAAACAAAATGCAAGAAAACTTGCTTAAAATGCAATATTATGCGACATTCTGAGATTTGATGGCCAAATCACATATTGTGATACTACATGAAATAGTATCGAAATATTGGTAAAAATGAATATATTTACGTAATATCAAACTCCATGATTAACGTGAAAAAGTCACTATTTTACCATATATGAGGATTTTAACTTCAAATCATAGACCGAGGTTTCGTATTATTTAGATCCAAGAAAAGACATATAACAATGTTGTTTCCAATACAAATGATAAAAACCAATGTGTTTTCATTAGAATTAACTAAAATGTTCCTGATTTTCCGTTTATATTACCGATGGAAGATGTACACGAAAACCGCTCTATTCCGGCTGAAACGTCGATATATGCAATAAAAACCGAACTTCTCCCCTCTTCAATATCCTACTCGGTATTTCAACGAGAAACAAATGGTTGATTGAAAATGAAGTTTTTAAGGTTAATTTCTAATCAATTATGTGTTTGCATCATTTTTATCGTATATTTATTGAATTAATACCCATAGACTGAAAATTCACAAAAACGTGGAAAAACGGCAAAATATTGCCTAATTCGATGATATTTTGTTTAAATCACATAGAGGAAAAGGAGATGATAAACGTCAAAATATTGCTAAATTCGGTGATTTTTCGTACGAAACAAAATGCAAGAAAACTTGCTTAAAATGCTATATTACGCGAAATTCTGAGATTTGAAGGACAAATCACATATCGTGATACTACATGAAATAGTATCGAAATATTCGTAAAAACGAATATATTTACGTAAAATAACACTACATGAAAAAAGTCACTACTTTACCATATATGAGGATTTTAACTTCAAATCATGGAGCGAGGTTTCGTATTATTTAGATCCAAGAAAAGACATTTAACAGTGTTGTTCAAATATACAAATGATAAAAACCAATGTGTTTTCATTAGAATTAACTAAAATGTTCCTGATTTTCCGTTTATATTACCGATGGAAGATGTACACGAAAACCGCTCTATTCCGGCTGAAACGTCGATATATGCAATAAAAGCCGAACTTCTCCCTTCTTCAATATCCTACTCGGTATTTTAACGAGAAACAAATGGTTGATTGAAAATGAAGTATTTTAGGTTAATTTCTAATCAATTATGTGTTTGCATCATTTTTATCGTATATTTATTGAATTAATACCCATAGGCTGAAAATTCACAAAAACGTGGAAAAACGGCAAAATATTGCCTAATTCGATGATATTTTGTTTAAATCACATAAAGGAAAAGGAGATGATGAACGTCAAAATATTGCTAAATTCGGTGATTTTTCGTACGAAACAAAATGGAAGAAAACTTGCTTTAAATGCAATATTACGCAAAATTCTGAGATTTGAAGGCCAAATCACATATCGTGATACTACATGAAATAGTATCGAAATATTCGTAAAAACGAATATATTTACGTAAAAAACACTACATGAAAAAAGTCACTATTTTACCATATATGAGGATTTTAACTTCAAATCATGGAGCGAGGTTTCGTATTATTTAGATCCAAGAAAAGACATATGGCAATGTTGTTTCCAATGCAAATGATAAAAACCAATGTGTTTTCATTAGATATAACTAAAATGTTCCTGATTTTCCGTTTAAATTACCGATGGAAGATGTACACGAAAACCGCTCTATTCCGGGTGAAACGTCGATATATGCAATAAAAACAGAACTTCTCCCCTTTTCAATATCTTACTCAGTATTTTACCGAGAAACAAATAGTTGATTGAAAATGAAGTATTTAAGGTTATTATCTAATCAATTATGTGTTTGCATCATTTTTATCGTATATATAATGAATTAATACCCATAAATTAGAAATTCAAAGAAACGTGGAAAAACGGCAAAATATTGCCTAATTCGATGATATTTTGTTTAAATCACATAGAGGAAAAAGAGATGTTAAACGTCAAAATATTGCTAAATTCGATGATTTTTCGTACGAAACAAAATGCAAGAAAATTTGCTTAAAATGCAATATTATGCGACATTCTGAGATTTGAAGGCCAAATCACATATTGTGATACTACATGAAATAGTATCGAAATATTGGTAAAAATGAATATATTTACGTAATATTAAACTTCATGATTAACGTGAAAAAGTCACTATTTTACCATATTTGAGGATTTTAACTTCAAATCATAGAGCGTGGTTTCGTATTATTTAGATCCAAGAAAAGACATATGACAATGTTGTTTCCAATACAAATGATAAAAACCAATGTGTTTTCAATTGAATTAACTAAAATGTTCCTGATTTTCCGTTTATATTACCGATGGAAGATGTACACGAAAACCGCTCTATTCCGGCTGAAACGTCGATATATGCAATAAAAACCGAACTTCTCCCCTCTTCAATATCCTACTCGGTATTTCAACGAGAAACAAATGGTTGACTGAAAATGAAGTTTTTAAGGTTAATTTCTAATCAATTATGTGTTTGCATCATTTTTATCGTATATTTATTGAATTAATACCCATAGACTGAAAATTCACAAAAACGTGGAAAAACGGCAAAATATTGCCAAATTCGATGATATTTTGTTTAAATCACATAGAGGAAAAGGAGATGATAAACGTCAAAATATTGCTAAATTCGGTGATTTTTCGTACGAAACAAAATGCAAGAAAACTTGCTTAAAATGCTATATTACGCGAAATTCTGAGATTTGAAGGACAAATCACATATCGTGATACTACATGAAATAGTATCGAAATATTCGTAAAAACGAATATATTTACGTAAAATAACACTACATGAAAAAAGTCACTATTTTACCATATATGAGGATTTTAACTTCAAATCATGGAGCGAGGTTTCGTATTATTTAGATCCAAGAAAAGACATTTAACAGTGTTGTTCAAATATACAAATGATAAAAACCAATGTGTTTTCATTAGAATTAACTAAAATGTTCCTGATTTTCCGTTTAAATTACCGATGGAAGATGTACACGAAAACCGCTCTATTCCGGCTGAAACGTCGATATATGCAATAAAAACAGAACTTCTCCCCTTTTCAATATCTTACACAGTATTTTAACGATAAACAAATAGTTGATTGAAAATGAAGTATTTAAGGTTATTATCTAATCAATTATGTGTTTGCATCATTTTTATCGTATATATAATGAATTAATACCCATAAACTAGAAATTCAAAGAAACGTGGAAAAACGGCAAAATATTGCCTAATTCGATGATATTTTTTTTAAATCACATAGAGGAAAAGGGGATGATAAACGTCAAAATATTGCTAAATTCGATGATTTTTCGTACAAAACAAAATGCAAGAAAACTTGCTTAAAATGCAATATTATGCGACATTCTGAGATTTGAAGGCCAAATCACATATCGTGATACTACATGAAATAGTAACGAAATATCGGAAAAAATGAATATATTTACGTAAAATCACACTACATGAAAAACGTGAAAAAGTCACTATTTTACCATATATGAGGATTTTAACTTCAAATCATAGAGCGAGGTTTCGTATTATTTAGATCCAAGAAAAGACATATGACAATGTTGTTTCCAATACAAATGATAAAAACCAATGTGTTTTCATTAGAATTAACTAAAATGTTCCTGATTTTCCGTTTATATTACCGATGGAAGATGTACACGAAAACCGCTCTATTCCGGCTGAAACGTCGATATATGCAATAAAAGCCGAACTTCTCCCTTCTTCAATATCCTACTCGGTATTTTAACGAGAAACAAATGGTTGATTGAAAATGAAGTATTTTAGGTTAATTTCTAATCAATTATGTGTTTGCATCATTTTTATCGTATATTTATTGAATTAATACCCATAGGCTGAAAATTCACAAAAACGTGGAAAAACGGCAAAATATTGCCTAATTCGATGATATTTTGTTTAAATCACATAAAGGAAAAGGAGATGATGAACGTCAAAATATTGCTAAATTCAGTGATTTTTCGTACGAAACAAAATGGAAGAAAACTTGCTTTAAATGCAATATTACGCAAAATTCTGAGATTTGAAGGCCAAATCACATATCGTGATACTACATGAAATAGTATCGAAATATTCGTAAAAACGAATATATTTACGTAAAAAACACTACATGAAAAAAGTCACTATTTTACCATATATGAGGATTTTAACTTCAAATCATGGAGCGAGGTTTCGTATTATTTAGATCCAAGAAAAGACATATGACAATGTTGTTTCCAATGCAAATGATAAAAACCAATGTGTTTTCATTAGATATAACTAAAATGTTCCTGATTTTCCGTTTAAATTACCGATGGAAGATGTACACGAAAACCGCTCTATTCCGGGTGAAACGTCGATATATGCAATAAAAACAGAACTTCTCCCCTTTTCAATATCTTACTCAGTATTTTACCGAGAAACAAATAGTTGATTGAAAATGAAGTATTTAAGGTTATTATCTAATCAATTATGTGTTTGCATCATTTTTATCGTATAAATAATGAATTAATACCCATAAATTAGAAATTCAAAGAAACGTGGAAAAACGGCAAAATATTGCCTAATTCGATGATATTTTGTTTAAATCACATGGAGGAAAAAGAGATGTTAAACGTCAAAATATTGCTAAATTCGGTGATTTTTCGTACGAAACAAAATGCAAGAAAACTTGCTTAAAATGCAATATTATGCGACATTCTGAGATTTGATGGCCAAATCACATATTGTGATACTACATGAAATAGTATCGAAATATTGGTAAAAATGAATATATTTACGTAATATCAAACTACATGATTAACGTGAAAAAGTCACTATTTTACCATATTTGAGGATTTTGACTTCAAATCATAGAACGAGGTTTTGTATTATTTAGATCCAAGAAAAGACATATGACAATGTTGTTTCCAAAACAAATGATAAAAAACAATGTGTTTTCATTAGAATTAACTAAAATGTTCCTGATTTTCCGTTTATATTACAGATGGAAGATGTACACGTAAAACCGCTCTAATCCGGCTGAAACGTCGATATATGCAATAAAAACAGAACTTCTCCCCTCTTCAATATCCTACTCAGTATTTTAACGAGAAACAAATAGTTGATTGAAAATGAAGTATTTAAGGTTATTATCTAATCAATTATGTGCTTGCATCATTTTTATCGTATATATAATGAATTAATACCCATAAACTGAAAATTCAAAAAAACGTGGAAAAACGGCAAAATATTGCCTAATTCGATATTTTGTTTAAATCACATAGAGGAAAAGGGGATGATAAACGTCAAAATATTGCTAAATTCGATGATTTTTCGTACGAAACAAAATGCAAGAAAACTTGCTTAAAAAGCAATATTATGCGACATTCTGAGATTTGATGGCCAAATCACATATCGTGATACTACATGAAATAGAATCGAAATATTGGTAAAAACGAATATATTTACGTAATATCAAACTACATGATTAACGTGAAAAAGTCACTATTTTACCATATATGAGGATTTTAACTTCAAATCATAGAGCGAGGTTTCGTATTATTTAGATCCAAGAAAAGACATATGACAATGTTGTTTCCAATACAAATGATAAAAACCAATGTGTTTTCATTAGAATTAACTAAAATGTTCCTGATTTTCCGTTTATATAACCGATGGAAGATGTACACGAAAACCTCTCTATTCCGGCTGAAACGTCGATATATGCAATAAAAACCGAACTTCTCCCCTCTTCAATATCCTACTCGGTATTTCAACGAGAAACAAATGGTTGATTGAAAATGAAGTATTTAAGGTTAATTTCTAATCAATTATGTGTTTGCTTCATTTTTATCGTATATTTATTGAATTAATACCCATAGACTGAAAATTCACAAAAACGTGGAAAAACGGCAAAATATTGCCTAATTCGATGATATTTTGTTTAAATCACATAGAGGAAAAGGAGATGATAAACGTCAAAATATTGCTAAATTCGGTGATTTTTCGTACGAAACAAAATGCAAGAAAACTTGCTTAAAATGCTATATTACGCGAAATTCTGAGATTTGAAGGGCAAATCACATATCGTGATACTACATGAAATAGTATCGAAATATTCGTAAAAACGAATATATTTACGTAAAATAACACTACATGAAAAAAGTCACTATTTTACCATATATGAGGATTTTAACTTCAAATCATGGAGCGAGGTTTCGTATTATTTAGATCCAAGAAAAGACATATGACAATGTTGTTCAAATATACAAATGATAAAAACCAAAGTGTTTTCATTAGAATTAGCTAAAATGTTCCTGATTTTCCGTTTAAATTACCGATGGAAGATGTACACGAAAACCGCTCTATTCCGGCTGAAACGTCGATATATGCAATAAAAACAGAACTTCTCCCCTTTTCAATATCTTACACAGTATTTTAACGATAAACAAATAGTTGATTGAAAATGAAGTATTTAAGGTTATTATCTAATCAATTATGTGTTTGCATCATTTTTATCGTATATATAATGAATTAATACCCATAAACTAGAAATTCAAAGAAACGTGGAAAAACGGCAAAATATTGCCTAATTCGATGATATTTTGTTTAAATCACATAGAGGAAAAAGAGATGGTAAACGTCGAAATATTGCTAAATTCGGTGATTTTTCGTACGAAACAAAATGCAAGAAAACTTGCTTAAAATGCAATATTATGCGACATTCTGAGATTTGAAGGCCAAATCACATATCGTGATACTACATGAAATAGTACCAAAATATTGGTAAAAATTAATATATTTGCGTAATATCAAACTAAATGATTAACGTGAAAAAGTCACTATTTTACCATATTTGAGGATTTTAACTTCAAATCATAGAGCGAGGTTTCGTATTATTTAGATCCAAGAAAAGACATATGGCAATGTTGTTTCCAATACAAATGATAAAAAACAATGTGTTTTCATTAGAATTAACTAAAATGTTCCTGATTTACCGTTTATATTACAGATGGAAGATGTACACGTAAAACCGCTCAAATCCGGCTGAAACGTCGATATATGCAATAAAAACAGAACTTCTCCCCTCATCAATATCCTACTCAGTATTTTAACGAGAAACAAATAGTTGATTGAAAATGAAGTATTTAAGGTTATTATCTAATCAATTGTGTGTTTGCATCATTTTTATCGTATATATAATGAATTAATACCCATAAACTAAAAATTAAAAAAAAACGTGGAAAAACGGCAAAATATTGCCTAATTCGATGATATTTTGTTTAAATCATATGGAGGAAAAAGAGATGTTAAACGTCAAAATATTGCTAAATTCGGTGATTTTTCGTACGAAACAAAATGCAAGAAAACTTGCTTAAAATGCAATATTATGCGACATTCTGAGATTTGATGGCCAAATCACATATTGTGATACTATATGAAATAGTATCGAAATATTGGTAAAAATGAATATATTTACGTAATATCAAACTACATGATTAACGTGAAAAAGTCACTATTTTACCATATATGAGGATTTTAACTTCAAATCTTAGAGCAAGGTTTCGTATTATTTAGATCCAAGAAAAGACATATGACAATGTTGTTTCCAATACAAATGATAAAAACCAATGTGTTTTCATTAGAATTAACTAAAATGTTCCTGATTTTCCGTTTATATTACCGATGGAAGATGTAAACGAAAACCTCTCTATTCCGGCTGAAACGTCGATATATGCAATAAAAACCGAACTTCTCCCCTCTTCAATATCCTACTCGGTATTTCAACGAGAAACAAATGGTTGATTGAAAATGAAATATTTAAGGTTAATTTCTAATCAATTATGTGTTTGCATCATTTTTATCGTATATTTATTGAATTAATACCCATAGACTGAAAATTCACAAAAACGTGGAAAAACGGCAAAATATTGCCTAATTCGATGATATTTTGTTTAAATCACATAGAGGAAAAAGAGATGATAAACGTCGAAATATTGCTAAATTCGGTGATTTTTCGTACGAAACAAAATGCAAGAAAACTTGCTTAAAATGCAATATTATGCGACATTCTGAGATTTGAAGGCCAAATCACATATCGTGATACTACATGAAATAGTACCAAAATATTGGTAAAAATTAATATATTTGCGTAATATCAAACTAAATGATTAACGTGAAAAAGTCACTATTTTACCATATTTGAGGATTTTAACTTCAAATCATAGAGCGAGGTTTCGTATTATTTAGATCCAAGAAAAGACATATGGCAATGTTGTTTCCAATACAAATGATAAAAAACAATGTGTTTTCATTAGAATTAACTAAAATGTTCCTGATTTACCGTTTATATTACAGATGGAAGATGTACACGTAAAACCGCTTTAATCCGCCTGAAACGTCGATATATGCAATAAAAACAGAACTTCTCCCCTCATCAATATCCTACTCAGTATTTTAACGAGAAACAAATAGTTGATTGAAAATGAAGTATTTAAGGTTATTATCTAATCAATTGTGTGTTTGCATCATTTTTATCGTATATATAATGAATTAATACCCATAAACTAAAAATTAAAAAAAAAAACGTGGAAAAACGGCAAAATATTGCCTAATTCGATGATATTTTGTTTAAATCACATGGAGGAAAAAGAGATGTTAAACGTCAAAATATTGCTAAATTCGGTGATTTTTCGTACGAAACAAAATGCAAGAAAACTTGCTTAAAATGCAATATTATGCGACATTCTGAGATTTGATGGCCAAATCACATATTGTGATACTACATGAAATAGTATCGAAATATTGGTAAAAATGAATATATTTACGTAATATCAAACTACATGATTAACGTGAAAAAGTCACTATTTTACCATATTTGAGGATTTTGACTTCAAATCATAGAACGAGGTTTTGTATTATTTAGATCCAAGAAAAGACATATGACAATGTTGTTTCCAAAACAAATAATAAAAAACAATGTGTTTTCATTAGAATTAACTAAAATGTTCCTGATTTTCCGTTTATATTGCAGATGGAAGATGTACACGTAAAACCGCTCTAATCCGGCTGAAACGTCGATATATGCAATAAAAACAGAACTTCTCCCCTCTTCAATATCCTACTCAGTATTTTAACGAGAAACAAATACTTGATTGAAAATGAAGTATTTAAGGTTATTATCTAATCAATTATGTGCTTGCATCATTTTTATCGTATATATAATGAATTAATACCCATAAACTGAAAATTCAAAAAAACGTGGAAAAACGGCAAAATATTGCCTAATTCGATATTTTGTTTAAATCACATAGAGGAAAAAGGGATGATAAACGTCAAAATATTGCTAAATTCGATGATTTTTCGTACGAAACAAAATGCAAGAAAACTTGCTTAAAATGCAATATTATGCGACATTCTGAGATTTGATGGCCAAATCACATATCGTGATACTACATGAAATAGAATCGAAATATTGGTAAAAATGAATATATTTACGTAATATCAAACTACATGATTAACGTGAAAAAGTCACTATTTTACCATATATGAGGATTTTAACTTCAAATCATAGAGCAAGGTTTCGTATTATTTAGATCCAAGAAAAGACATATGACAATGTTGTTTCCAATACAAATGATAAAAACCAATGTGTTTTCATTAGAATTAACTAAAATGTTCCTGATTCTCCGTTTATATTACCGATGGAAGATGTACACGAAAACCTCTCTATTCCGGCTGAAACGTCGATATATGCAATAAAAACCGAACTTCTCCCCTCTTCAATATCCTACTCGGTATTTCAACGAGAAACAAATGGTTGATTGAAAATGAAATATTTAAGGTTAATTTCTAATCAATTATGTGTTTGCATCATTTTTATCGTATATTTATTGAATTAATACCCATAGACTGAAAATTCACAAAAACGTGGAAAAACGGCAAAATATTGCCTAATTCGATGATATTTTGTTTAAATCACATAGAGGAAAAGGAGATAATAAACGTCAAAATATTGCTAAATTCGGTGATTTTTCGTACGAAACAAAATGCAAGAAAACTTGCTTAAAATGCTATATTACGCGAAATTCTGAGATTTGAAGGGCAAATCACATATCGTGATACTACATGAAATAGTATCGAAATATTCGTAAAAACGAATATATTTACGTAAAATAACACTACATGAAAAAAGTCACTATTTTACCATATATGAGGATTTTAACTTCAAATCATGGAGCGAGGTTTCGTATTATTTAGATCCAAGAAAAGACATATGACAATGTTGTTCAAATATACAAATGATAAAAACCAATGTGTTTTCATTAGAATTAACTAAAATGTTCCTGATTTTCCGTTTAAATTACCGATGGAAGATGTACACGAAAACCGCTCTATTCCGGCTGAAACGTCGATATATGCAATAAAAACAGAACTTCTCCCCTTTTCAATATCTTACACAGTATTTTAACGATAAACAAATAGTTGATTGAAAATGAAGTATTTAAGGTTATTATCTAATCAATTATGTGTTTGCATCATTTTTATCGTATATATAATGAATTAATACCCATAAACTAGAAATTCAAAGAAACGTGGAAAAACGGCAAAATATTGCCTAATTCGATGATATTTTGTTTAAATCACATAGAGGAAAAAGAGATGATAAACGTCGAAATATTGCTAAATTCGGTGATTTTTCGTACGAAACAAAATGCAAGAAAACTTGCTTAAAATGCAATATTATGCGACATTCTGAGATTTGAAGGCCAAATCACATATCGTGATACTACATGAAATAGTACCAAAATATTGGTAAAAATTAATATATTTGCGTAATATCAAACTAAATGATTAACGTGAAAAAGTCACTATTTTACCATATTTGAGGATTTTAACTTCAAATCATAGAGCGAGGTTTCGTATTATTTAGATCCAAGAAAAGACATATGGCAATGTTGTTTCCAATACAAATGATAAAAAACAATGTGTTTTCATTAGAATTAACTAAAATGTTCCTGATTTACCGTTTATATTACAGATTAAAGATGTACACGTAAAACCGCTCTAATCCGGCTGAAACGTCGATATATGCAATAAAAACAGAACTTCTCCCCTCATCAATATCCTACTCAGTATTTTAACGAGAAACTAATAGTTGATGGAAAATGAAGTATTTAAGGTTATTATCTAATCAATTGTGTGTTTGCATCATTTTTATCGTATATATAATGAATTAATACCCATAAACTAAAAATTAAAAAAAAACGTGGAAAAACGGCAAAATATTGCCTAATTCGATGATATTTTGTTTAAATCACATGGAGGAAAAAGAGATGTTAAACGTCAAAATATTGCTAAATTCGGTGATTTTTCGTACGAAACAAAATGCAAGAAAACTTGCTTAAAATGCAATATTATGCGACATTCTGAGATTTGATGGCCAAATCACATATTGTGATACTACATGAAATAGTATCGAAATATTGGTAAAAATGAATATATTTACGTAATATCAAACTACATGATTAACGTGAAAAAGTCACTATTTTACCATATTTGAGGATTTTGACTTCAAATCATAGAACGAAGTTTTGTATTATTTAGATCCATG
Source organism: Procambarus clarkii (assembly GCF_040958095.1). Classification (NCBI taxonomy): domain Eukaryota; kingdom Metazoa; phylum Arthropoda; class Malacostraca; order Decapoda; family Cambaridae; genus Procambarus; species Procambarus clarkii. Next base: position 18,459,097 of record NC_091177.1, read on the forward strand.
AAAAGACATATGGCAATGTTGTTTCCAAAACAAATAATAAAAAACAATGTGTTTTCATTAGAATTAACTAAAATGTTCCTGATTTTCCGTTTATATTACAGATGGAAGATGTACACGTAAAACCGCTCTAATCCGGCTGAAACGTCGATATATGCAATAAAAACAGAACTTCTCCCCTCATCAATATCCTACTCAGTATTTTAACGAGAAACAAATAGTTGATTGAAAATGAAGTATTTAAGGTTATTATCTAATCAATTGTGTGTTTGCATCATTTTTATCGTATATATAATGAATTAATACCCATAAACTAAAAATTAAAAAAAAACGTGGAAAAACGGCAAAATATTGCCTAATTCGATGATATTTTGTTTAAATCACATGGAGGAAAAAGAGATGTTAAACGTCAAAATATTGCTAAATTCGGTGATTTTTCGTACGAAACAAAATGCAAGAAAACTTGCTTAAAATGCAATATTATGCGACATTCTGAGATTTGATGGCCAAATCACATATTGTGATACTACATGAAATAGTATCGAAATATTGGTAAAAATGAATATATTTACGTAATATCAAACTACATGATTAACGTGAAAAAGTCACTATTTTACCATATTTGAGGATTTTGACTTCAAATCATAGAACGAAGTTTTGTATTATTTAGATCCATGAAAAGACATATGGCAATGTTGTTTCCAAAACAAATAATAAAAAACAATGTGTTTTCATTAGAATTAACTAAAATGTTCCTGATTTTCCGTTTATATTACAGATGGAAGATGTACACGTAAAACCGCTCTAATCCGGCTGAAACGTCGATATATGCAATAAAAACAGAACTTCTCCCCTCTTCAATATCCTACTCAGTATTTTAACGAGAAACAAATAGTTGATTGAAAATGAAGTATTTAAGGTTATTATCTAATCAATTATGTGCTTGCATCATTTTTATCGTATATATAATGAATTAATACCCATAAACTGAAAATTCAAAAAAACGTGGAAAAACGGCAAAATATTGCCTAATTCGATATTTTGTTTAAATCACATAGAGGAAAAGGGGATGATAAACGTCAAAATATTGCTAAATTCGATGATTTTTCGTACGAAACAAAATGCAAGAAAACTTGCTTAAAATGCAATATTATGCGACATTCTGAGATTTGATGGCCAAATCACATATCGTGATACTACATGAAATAGAATCGAAATATTGGTAAAAATGAATATATTTACGTAATATCAAACTACATGATTAACGTGAAAAAGTCACTATTTTACCATATATGAGGATTTTCACTTCAAATCATAGAGCAAGGATTCGTATTATTTAGATCCAAGAAAAGACATATGACAATGTTGTTTCCAATACAAATGATAAAAACCAATGTGTTTTCATTAGAATTAACTAAAATGTTCCTGATTTTCCGTTTATATTACCGATGGAAGATGTACACGAAAACCTCTCTATTCCGGCTGAAACGTCGATATATGCAATAAAAACCGAACTTCTCCCCTCTTCAATATCCTACTCGGTATTTCAACGAGAAACAAATGGTTGATTGAAAATGAAATATTTAAGGTTAATTTCTAATCAATTATGTGTTTGCATCATTTTTATCGTATATTTATTGAATTAATACCCATAGACTGAAAATTCACAAAAACGTGGAAAAACGGCAAAATATTGCCTAATTCGATGATATTTTGTTTAAATCACATAGAGGAAAAGGAGATAATAAACGTCAAAATATTGCTAAATTCGGTGATTTTTCGTACGAAACAAAATGCAAGAAAACTTGCTTAAAATGCTATATTACGCGAAATTCTGAGATTTGAAGGGCAAATCACATATCGTGATACTACATGAAATAGTATCGAAATATTCGTAAAACGAATATATTTACGTAAAATAACACTACATGAAAAAAGTCACTATTTTACCATATATGAGGATTTTAACTTCAAATCATGGAGCGAGGTTTCGTATTATTTAGATCCAAGAAAAGACATATGACAATGTTGTTCAAATATACAAATGATAAAAACCAATGTGTTTTCATTAGAATTAACTAAAATGTTCCTGATTTTCCGTTTAAATTACCGATGGAAGATGTACACGAAAACTGCTCTATTCCGGCTGAAACGTCGATATATGCAATAAAAACAGAACTTCTCCCCTTTTCAATATCTTACACAGTATTTTAACGATAAACAAATAGTTGATTGAAAATGAAGTATTTAAGGTTATTATCTAATCAATTATGTGTTTGCATCATTTTTATCGTTTATATAATGAATTAATACCCATAAACTAGAAATTCAAAGAAACGTGGAAAAACGGCAAAATATTGCCTAATTCGATGATATTTTGTTTAAATCACATAGAGGAAAAAGAGATGATAAACGTCGAAATATTGTTAAATTCGGTGATTTTTCGTACGAAACAAAATGCAAGAAAACTTGCTTAAAATGCAATATTATGCGACATTCTGAGATTTGAAGGCCAAATCACATATCGTAATACTACATGAAATAGTACCAAAATATTGGTAAAAATTAATATATTTGCGTAATATCAAACTAAATGATTAACGTGAAAAAGTCACTATTTTACCATATTTGAGGATTTTAACTTCAAATCATAGAGCGAGGTTTCGTATTATTTAGATCCAAGAAAAGACATATGGCAATGTTGTTTCCAACACAAATGATAAAAAACAATGTGTTTTCATTAGAATTAACTAAAATGTTCCTGATTTACCGTTTATATTACAGATGGAAGATGTACACGTAAAACCGCTCTAATCCGGCTGAAACGTCGATATATGCAATAAAAACAGAACTTCTCCCCTCATCAATATCCTACTCAGTATTTTAACGAGAAACAAATAGTTGATTGAAAATGAAGTATTTAAGGTTATTATCTAATCAATTGTGTGTTTGCATCATTTTTATCGTATATATAATGAATTAATACCCATAAACTAAAAATTAAAAAAAAACGTGGAAAAACGGCAAAATATTGCCTAATTCGATGATATTTTGTTTAAATCACATGGAGGAAAAAGAGATGTTAAACGTCAAAATATTGCTAAATTCGGTGATTTTTCGTACGAAACAAAATGCAAGAAAACTTGCTTAAAATGCAATATTATGCGACATTCTGAGATTTGATGGCCAAATCACATATTGTGATACTACATGAAATAGTATCGAAATATTGGTAAAAATGAATATATTTACGTAATATCAAACTACATGATTAACGTGAAAAAGTCACTATTTTACCATATTTGAGGATTTTGACTTCAAATCATAGAACGAGGTTTTGTATTATTTAGATCCAAGAAAAGACATATGACAATGTTGTTTCCAAAACAAATAATAAAAAACAATGTGTTTTCATTAGAATTAACTAAAATGTTCCTGATTTTCCGTTTATATTACAGATGGAAGATGTACACGTAAAACCGCTCTAATCCGGCTGAAACGTCGATATATGCAATAAAAACAGAACTTCTCCCCTCTTCAATATCCTACTCAGTATTTTAACGAGAAACAAATACTTGATTGAAAATGAAGTATTTAAGGTTATTATCTAATCAATTATGTGCTTGCATCATTTTTATCGTATATATAATGAATTAATACCCATAAACTGAAAATTCAAAAAAACGTGGAAAAACGGCAAAATATTGCCTAATTCGATATTTTGTTTAAATCACATAGAGGAAAAGGGGATGATAAACGTCAAAATATTGCTAAATTCGATGATTTTTCGTACGAAACAAAATGCAAGAAAACTTGCTTAAAATGCAATATTATGCGACATTCTGAGATTTGATGGCCAAATCACATATCGTGATACTACATGAAATAGAATCGAAATATTGGTAAAAATGAATATATTTACGTAATATCAAACTACATGATTAACGTGAAAAAGTCACTATTTTACCATATATGAGGATTTTAACTTCAAATCATAGAGCAAGGTTTCGTATTATTTAGATCCAAGAAAAGACATATGACAATGTTGTTTCCAATACAAATGATAAAAACCAATGTGTTTTCATTAGAATTAACTAAAATGTTCCTGATTTTCCGTTTTTATTACCGATGGAAGATGTACACGAAAACCTCTCTATTCCGGCTGAAACGTCGATATATGCAATAAAAACCGAACTTCTCCCCTCTTCAATATCCTACTCGGTATTTCAACGAGAAACAAATGGTTGATTGAAAATGAAATATTTAAGGTTAATTTCTAATCAATTATGTGTTTGCATCATTTTTATCGTATATTTATTGAATTAATACCCTGTTACGGACCCGGATTCAGCGTCCGAGCCTGGAGCAGTGACAAACACGCCATCTGTGGGTCAGCTCCCGAAACCCCCGCCAAACGAACGACGACACCTAGTGAGGACAGCGTGTACTGGCCTCGAGGACCAGTTTCCAGTCTGGTTCAGCGCTCAACACCGCCGCTCCTGACCTCTGGTGAGGTGGTGCTCCGACGACAGCGCCATCTATGGACTGGATACGTCAGGTGTTAGTATCTGAGCCTGTGAGTGTGGTGTATTAGTGTCCCAGTTATTAATGACGTGTCTGCTTACAGAGCCGACCTGGGACCACTGTGTTAAAGGTGAAGTCAGTCTACCCGAGGCAGCCAGTCTCCATACAGTGAAGTTTGCTGCAGCTTTTGTGACGTCGCCCCCCCGGAAGAACACTGTGGTGTGTTAGCCTGCCATTGGAGTGGCAGTTAAAGGATTTACCCGGGACCGACGGTTGGAGACGATAATCCACTGGGGTATTGAGGACAGGAGGGTGATTGGTGATATCACACGAGACTCCTGTCGAGGGCGTACCCCTTTTATCGTTCGTGGAGTGGCCGTGCCAGCCTTGGTGGCTCAGTACCTGCCAGCAGACCTGCTGGACGTGTGGTTGACGGCCTCCACGACGGTGCCCCCAGTGGACCTGTGTTGTGGCTGACCTGTGGCCAGGGTAGACTCGGCGTTCTCAGAGGACACGTCTTGAGGCCACGAAGTAAGCACCGCGGACTCAGCACCTAGCTTCGAGGATCCATAGTCTCCAGCAGAAGACTACCGTGTTGATCCCCTTTGTAAAGTGTTAATACCCCTCCCCCTTGTGTACTCCTTTATTATATGTATTTAAACGGTGAAGGTGAACATTATATTATATTAAGTTCTTAGCTTTCTTTCCCTACTCCCTTTAAGTTACTTGCGTCACGGATCTCATCCCTTGAAAGCCTCTACTGGCTTGGGGTCGGATATATATCTTCCTCTAACGACATCAGAGTAAGAACCCCGTTGCGTCCCGAGAGGGCCGTAACATAATTGGCATCCCCAGCGGGATCCGTCCCCTTGTTAAGTATGTTTGACAGGGGTGGTGAAGTGGCGTAATCCCTGTATATAATTCCCCCTGTGTGACGATTGTGACGTTATACGTCCTGTGCGGTGCTCAGAGTGACTAAGCGCGATATTGTGCAGTGCGGTGCTCGCTGTGATTAAGCGATTAAGTGCAATATTGCCTAGTGCGGTGCTCAGTGATTTAGTGTAATATTGTAGAGCGAAGTGTTCGCTTGGACTCAGTGCAATATTGTAGAGCGAAGTGTTCGCTTGGACTCAGTGCAATATTGGGTAGTGCGGTGCCCAAAGTGATTACGTGCAATATTGGCAAGTGCAGTGTTTGGTGCGATAAAGTGCAATATTGACGTAGAACAGTGCTCGGTGTGTTAAGTGCTCGTTAAGTGTTCCATCTGTGACAATGGCAGACAAAGCTACCATCGATGATCTGGACGATGTTCAGGCTTTTCTGAATAGAGTGGACTGTCTTGCCAGATTAAAGTATCTGAGCAAACCGGAACTTGTACTAGTGAGCGCCTACCTGGAGATCAAGATCCGTGCCAGTGATTCCCGTGTGGAGATCTTGTCCAAGGTTCACCGGCACCTGAAGGCAGAAGAGAAACAGGAAGGCGAGACTCCTAGTACAAGGGAAGGTGAGGAAATAGCTTCCACAGAAAAGGAAGACAAGGGCAGTGACATTGACAGTGATGCAGGTGAGCTTAATATCAGCTTCCTAACAGTCAAGATGCGTGCCCTAGAGATCAATCGCGAGATAGAGTGGAAGAAGTTAGAATTAGAACGAGAATTAAAAGATAAAGAAATGGAGATGAAAGAAAAGGAATTGGCGATGAGGCGTCTAGAATTAGAAGAGAAACGAGAGAGAGAAGAACGAGAAAGAGAAGAGAGACGAGAGAGAGAAGAACGAGAAAGAGAGAGAGAAGAACGAGAAAGAGAAGAGAAACAGCGAGAGAGAGAAGAAAAAGAAAGACAGAGACAACATGAACTAGAAGTATTACGATTAGGCGCTGGACAGAGACAAACTGGAGTAAGCGGTTTCGATCCGGTAAGGAATATCAAAATGGTCCCCAAATTCAACGAGAGAGAAGTTTCGAAGTTCTTCGCAGCCTTCGAGAAAGTCGCTGCCTCTTTGGAGTGGCCAAGGGAGAATTGGGCCATCATGATACAGTCAGTCCTGACTGGGAAGGCCCAAATCGCCTACTCTACGTTATCCCTTGACGACTCCGGCGATTACGATATGGTGAAGAAAGTAGTGCTCATGGCGTACCAATTGGTACCTGAGGCGTACAGGCAGAAGTTCAGAAACCTGAAGAAGACCTCGGAGCACACTTTCACCGAATTCGCCACGATCAAGGAGCGACTTTTTCAAGAATGGTGTGCCTCTCGGAAGGTGGAGACCAAGGAAGACCTCGAACAGCTGATTCTGCTCGAGGACTTCAAGGATTGTTTGTCTGGAGACCTCAAGACATACTTAGAAGAGCAGCAGGTAGAGACCTTGAGTGCAGCAGCCACCATGGCTGAAGAGTATATCCTGACTCATAGGCCGTCTGCTAAGTACGTCCCGAGGAATTACCAGCGCCGGTTTGACAGACCTCATGATGAAGAAGAAAGACCCGTCCCACAAAGCGCTAAGAAGACGCCCCCAAGTAGCCCCCGAAGGACTAGTCCTAGTAGTCCGAAACACCGGAGTCCAAGGAGGAATATGGTGTGCTGGACTTGTGGGCAGAAAGGGCATATAGCTGCTAGGTGCCGAGGCAGAAGAGGTGGCAGCGCACGGAGGGAGGTGATGATGATGAGCTGTGTTACACCACCAGCAGGAAGCCAGTCTACGACGACGCGGGAAGGACCAAGTTTGTTGGCCCCTCACACTTCAACCGGGTATGTAACGAGTGATCATACTGGTAGATCAATTGTAGTGCTCAGAGATAGTGGAGCAGCCCAGTCCCTGATCGTGAAGAGCTCGTTACCCGAGGGAGTAAGTGTGGATGGGAGACCAGAGGTTATCCTGGTTGGGTTTCCAAGGACGCAGTACATCGCCCCCTTAGTGCCAGTACATCTTGATTCGCCTTATTTCAGCGGCACATGTGAGTTGGCAGTAGTCGATACCCTCCCTGTGGCTGGGATTGACGTGGTATTAGCCAACGACTTGGTGACCGATTGGAGCACCAATCGTCCCAAGGTTGCGGACGAGTCTACCAGAACAGCAAGGTCGGAGGTGACAACAGGCAATGGTAATGTCCAGGTAAAGACAGACCCGGATTTGAACATGTCTAATTTGTCCTCTCACCCGCAGATCGACAGTTATTTAGCAGTGTCTCCTGATTCTCTCGACGAGGAACATGAGGTTACGATAGCAGAAGTACCTGAGCTAGAAGAGAGGCCTTGTGTGCAGACACCCACGGATACCAACGAGTCTGGAACGAAGGCTGAGGTGTACTTGCGGTATAGCAAGTTACAGCGTGTAGTGGACCAGCCAGAGATTCCCCAGACGTCCGAGGTATGTGAGGTGTGTTCAAAAGGTCTAGTGCCCTCTTCGGTCCAAGCCAGGCTTGTGGATGTTGCCGGCTATGGACATGACAAGTTCAGGAAGGGTATCCCTCAATTGGCCCTATGTTTCTTAGCGATATTTTGTTTTATTCTCCTATGTATTCTTTGTGCTCTCAGTGAGGACCGGTGGACGACCCGACGAATGATGGCTCACATGAAAATCGCGAAGAAGTCCCAGGGATTGGAGATTTGTACTGCAAGTGTTGCAGTTGAAGAAGGGACCTGGGAGGTAATAGATGATACAGGAGGTACGATATGTGATAATGTGAGTAACTGTTTCCGACAGGTTGACACCCCCCGCGTGACTGCTGAGCCTCAACACAGCGTTATACGGAACGTTGGTCGACCTGACGGGGGCAGAGCGAATGCCATCTTCGGTGAGCAAGCAGCCCTGTTGGAACTAGGTGTGGGCCTAGTAGAGGAGTGTATAGTAAGTACTGACTTGCCCATTGTCGCTATCACTCTGAATTATCAGACCCCTGTATTCCAGGTTCCTGCCTCCCTGAAGGACCATCGGACCGGCACCAGAAATGCCGTCTGTGGACAGCCATCATCGGTGCCACGACATAGGGAAGTGTCGAGTTACCCCAGATCGTGTCGAAACCAATCCGTACTCGAGAGAGGTGAGATGAAGCCCCTGCTTGACATCGCAGTGGAGACGTGGAAGACGTGGAAGGTTACGCCAGGCAGGACATCGCCTTCAATCTGCAAGTTCCCATTAAGCCGGAATTGCCCAGTAGGACAATTCTGTAGACGAGACAGTCTCGCAATTCCAGATCATAAAGCATGCGTATCCATTTGGAGTTGTGTCGTCGTACTAATTTGGTTTGTGTTTTTTATAGAACCCCAAACCAAATTCTTTTTGGTGGGGAGGTGTTACGGACCCGGATTCAGCGTCCGAGCCTGGAGCAGTGACAAACACGCCATCTGTGGGTCAGCTCCCGAAACCCCCGCCAAACGAACGACGACACCTAGTGAGGACAGCGTGTACTGGCCTCGAGGACCAGTTTCCAGTCTGGTTCAGCGCTCAACACCGCCGCTCCTGACCTCTGGTGAGGTGGTGCTCCGACGACAGCGCCATCTATGGACTGGATACGTCAGGTGTTAGTATCTGAGCCTGTGAGTGTGGTGTATTAGTGTCCCAGTTATTAATGACGTGTCTGCTTACAGAGCCGACCTGGGACCACTGTGTTAAAGGTGAAGTCAGTCTACCCGAGGCAGCCAGTCTCCATACAGTGAAGTTTGCTGCAGCTTTTGTGACGTCGCCCCCCCGGAAGAACACTGTGGTGTGTTAGCCTGCCATTGGAGTGGCAGTTAAAGGATTTACCCGGGACCGACGGTTGGAGACGATAATCCACTGGGGTATTGAGGACAGGAGGGTGATTGGTGATATCACACGAGACTCCTGTCGAGGGCGTACCCCTTTTATCGTTCGTGGAGTGGCCGTGCCAGCCTTGGTGGCTCAGTACCTGCCAGCAGACCTGCTGGACGTGTGGTTGACGGCCTCCACGACGGTGCCCCCAGTGGACCTGTGTTGTGGCTGACCTGTGGCCAGGGTAGACTCGGCGTTCTCAGAGGACACGTCTTGAGGCCACGAAGTAAGCACCGCGGACTCAGCACCTAGCTTCGAGGATCCATAGTCTCCAGCAGAAGACTACCGTGTTGATCCCCTTTGTAAAGTGTTAATACCCCTCCCCCTTGTGTACTCTTTTATTATATGTATTTAAACGGTGAAGGTGAACATTATATTATATTAAGTTCTTAGCTTTCTTTCCCTACTCCCTTTAAGTTACTTGCGTCACGGATCTCATCCCTTGAAAGCCTCTACTGGCTTGGGGTCGGATATATATCTTCCTCTAACGACATCAGAGTAAGAACCCCGTTGCGTCCCGAGAGGGCCGTAACATACCCATAGACTGAAAATTCACAAAAACGTGGAAAAACGGCAAAATATTGCCTAATTCGATGATATTTTGTTTAAATCACATAGAGGAAAAGGAGATAATAAACGTCAAAATATTGCTAAATTCGGTGATTTTTCGTACGAAACAAAATGCAAGAAAACTTGCTTAAAATGCTATATTACGCGAAATTCTGAGATTTGAAGGGCAAATCACATATCGTGATACTACATGAAATAGTATCGAAATATTCGTAAAAACGAATATATTTACGTAAAATAACACTACATGAAAAAAGTCACTATTTTACCATATATGAGGATTTTAACTTCAAATCATGGAGCGAGGTTTCGTATTATTTAGATCCAAGAAAAGACATATGACAATGTTGTTCAAATATACAAATGATAAAAACCAATGTGTTTTCATTAGAATTAACTAAAATGTTCCTGATTTTCCGTTTAAATTACCGATGGAAGATGTACACGAAAACCGCTCTATTCCGGCTGAAACGTCGATATATGCAATAAAAACAGAACTTCTCCCCTTTTCAATATCTTACACAGTATTTTAACGATAAACAAATAGTTGATTGAAAATGAAGTATTTAAGGTTATTATCTAATCAATTATGTGTTTGCATCATTTTTATCGTTTATATAATGAATTAATACCCATAAACTAGAAATTCAAAGAAACGTGGAAAAACGGCAAAATATTGCCTAATTCGATGATATTTTGTTTAAATCACATAGAGGAAAAAGAGATGATAAACGTCGAAATATTGTTAAATTCGGTGATTTTTCGTACGAAACAAAATGCAAGAAAACTTGCTTAAAATGCAATATTATGCGACATTCTGAGATTTGAAGGCCAAATCACATATCGTAATACTACATGAAATAGTACCAAAATATTGGTAAAAATTAATATATTTGCGTAATATCAAACTAAATGATTAACGTGAAAAAGTCACTATTTTACCATATTTGAGGATTTTAACTTCAAATCATAGAGCGAGGTTTCGTATTATTTAGATCCAAGAAAAGACATATGGCAATGTTGTTTCCAACACAAATGATAAAAAACAATGTGTTTTCATTAGAATTAACTAAAATGTTCCTGATTTACCGTTTATATTACAGATGGAAGATGTACACGTAAAACCGCTCTAATCCGGCTGAAACGTCGATATATGCAATAAAAACAGAACTTCTCCCCTCATCAATATCCTACTCAGTATTTTAACGAGAAACAAATAGTTGATTGAAAATGAAGTATTTAAGGTTATTATCTAATCAATTGTGTGTTTGCATCATTTTTATCGTATATATAATGAATTAATACCCATAAACTAAAAAAAAAAAAAAACGTGGAAAAACGGCAAAATATTGCCTAATTCGATGATATTTTGTTTAAATCACATGGAGGAAAAAGAGATGTTAAACGTCAAAATATTGCTAAATTCGGTGATTTTTCGTACGAAACAAAATGCAAGAAAACTTGCTTAAAATGCAATATTATGCGACATTCTGAGATTTGATGGCCAAATCACATATTGTGATACTACATGAAATAGTATCGAAATATTGGTAAAAATGAATATATTTACGTAATATCAAACTACATGATTAACGTGAAAAAGTCACTATTTTACCATATTTGAGGATTTTGACTTCAAATCATAGAACGAGGTTTTGTATTATTTAGATCCAAGAAAAGACATATGACAATGTTGTTTCCAAAACAAATAATAAAAAACAATGTGTTTTCATTAGAATTAACTAAAATGTTCCTGATTTTCCGTTTATATTACAGATGGAAGATGTACACGTAAAACCGCTCTAATCCGGCTGAAACGTCGATATATGCAATAAAAACAGAACTTCTCCCCTCTTCAATATCCTACTCAGTATTTTAACGAGAAACAAATACTTGATTGAAAATGAAGTATTTAAGGTTATTATCTAATCAATTATGTGCTTGCATCATTTTTATCGTATATATAATGAATTAATACCCATAAACTGAAAATTCAAAAAAACGTGGAAAAACGGCAAAATATTGCCTAATTCGATATTTTGTTTAAATCACATAGAGGAAAAGGGGATGATAAACGTCAAAATATTGCTAAATTCGATGATTTTTCGTACGAAACAAAATGCAAGAAAACTTGCTTAAAATGCAATATTATGCGACATTCTGAGATTTGATGGCCAAATCACATATCGTGATACTACATGAAATAGAATCGAAATATTGGTAAAAATGAATATATTTACGTAATATCAAACTACATGATTAACGTGAAAAAGTCACTATTTTACCATATATGAGGATTTTAACTTCAAATCATAGAGCAAGGTTTCGTATTATTTAGATCCAAGAAAAGACATATGACAATGTTGTTTCCAATACAAATGATAAAAACCAATGTGTTTTCATTAGAATTAACTAAAATGTTCCTGATTTTCCGTTTTTATTACCGATGGAAGATGTACACGAAAACCTCTCTATTCCGGCTGAAACGTCGATATATGCAATAAAAACCGAACTTCTCCCCTCTTCAATATCCTACTCGGTATTTCAACGAGAAACAAATGGTTGATTGAAAATGAAATATTTAAGGTTAATTTCTAATCAATTATGTGTTTGCATCATTTTTATCGTATATTTATTGAATTAATACCCATAGACTGAAAATTCACAAAAACGTGGAAAAACGGCAAAATATTGCCTAATTCGATGATATTTTGTTTAAATCACATAGAGGAAAAGGAGATAATAAACGTCAAAATATTGCTAAATTCGGTGATTTTTCGTACGAAACAAAATGCAAGAAAACTTGCTTAAAATGCTATATTACGCGAAATTCTGAGATTTGAAGGGCAAATCACATATCGTGATACTACATGAAATAGTATCGAAATATTCGTAAAAACGAATATATTTACGTAAAATAACACTACATGAAAAAAGTCACTATTTTACCATATATGAGGATTTTAACTTCAAATCATGGAGCGAGGTTTCGTATTATTTAGATCCAAGAAAAGACATATGACAATGTTGTTCAAATATACAAATGATAAAAACCAATGTGTTTTCATTAGAATTAACTAAAATGTTCCTGATTTTCCGTTTAAATTACCGATGGAAGATGTACACGAAAACCGCTCTATTCCGGCTGAAACGTCGATATATGCAATAAAAACAGAACTTCTCCCCTTTTCAATATCTTACACAGTATTTTAACGATAAACAAATAGTTGATTGAAAATGAAGTATTTAAGGTTATTATCTAATCAATTATGTGTTTGCATCATTTTTATCGTATATATAATGAATTAATACCCATAAACTAGAAATTCAAAGAAACGTGGAAAAACGGCAAAATATTGCCTAATTCGATGATATTTTGTTTAAATCACATAGAGGAAAAAGAGATGATAAACGTCGAAATATTGCTAAATTCGGTGATTTTTCGTACGAAACAAAATGCAAGAAAACTTGCTTAAAATGCTATATTACGCGAAATTCTGAGATTTGAAGGGCAAATCACATATCGTGATACTACATGAAATAGTATCGAAATATTCGTAAAAACGAATATATTTACGTAAAATAACACTACATGAAAAAAGTCACTATTTTACCATATTTAAGGATTTTAACTTCAAATCATGGAGCGAGGTTTCGTATTATTTAGATCCAAGAAAAGACATATGACAATGTTGTTCAAATATACAAATGATAAAAACCAATGTGTTTTCATTAGAATTAACTAAAATGTTCCTGATTTTCCGTTTAAATTACCGATGGAAGATGTACACGAAAACTGCTCTATTCCGGCTGAAACGTCGATATATGCAATAAAAACAGAACTTCTCCCCTTTTCAATATCTTACACAGTATTTTAACGATAAACAAATAGTTGATTGAAAATGAAGTATTTAAGGTTATTATCTAATCAATTATGTGTTTGCATCATTGTTATCGTTTATATAATGAATTAATACCCATAAACTAGAAATTCAAAGAAACGTGGAAAAACGGCAAAATATTGCCTAATTCGATGATATTTTGTTTAAATCACATAGAGGAAAAAGAGATGATAAACGTCGAAATATTGCTAAATTCGGTGATTTTTCGTACGAAACAAAATGCAAGAAAACTTGCTTAAAATGCAATATTATGCGACATTCTGAGATTTGATGGCCAAATCACATATTGTGATACTACATGAAATAGTATCGAAATATTGGTAAAAATGAATATATTAACGTAATATCAAACTACATGATTAACGTGAAAAAGTCACTATTTTACCATATTTGAGGATTTTGACTTCAAATCATAGAACGAGGTTTTGTATTATTTAGATCCAAGAAAAGACATATGACAATGTTGTTTCCAAAACAAATAATAAAAAACAATGTGTTTTCATTAGAATTAACTAAAATGTTCCTGATTTTCCGTTTATATTACAGATGGAAGATGTACACGTAAAACCGCTCTAATCCGGCTGAAACGTCGATATATGCAATAAAAACAGAACTTCTCCCCTCATCAATATCCTACTCAGTATTTTAACGAGAAACAAATAGTTGATTGAAAATGAAGTATTTAAGGTTATTATCTAATCAATTGTGTGTTTGCATCATTTTTATCGTATATATAATGAATTAATACCCATAAACTAAAAATTAAAAAAAAACGTGGAAAAACGGCAAAATATTGCCTAATTCGATGATATTTTGTTTAAATCACATGGAGGAAAAAGAGATGCTAAACGTCAAAATATTGCTAAATTCGGTGATTTTTCGTACGAAACAAAATGCAAGAAAACTTGCTTAAAATGCAATATTATGCGACATTCTGAGATTTGATGGCCAAATCACATATTGTGATACTACATGAAATAGTATCGAAATATTGGTAAAAATGAATATATTTACGTAATATCAAACTACATGATTAACGTGAAAAAGTCACTATTTTACCATATTTGAGGATTTTGACTTCAAATCATAGAACGAGGTTTTGTATTATTTAGATCCAAGAAAAGACATATGACAATGTTGTTTCCAAAACAAATAATAAAAAACAATGTGTTTTCATTAGAATTAACTAAAATGTTCCTGATTTTCCGTTTATATTACAGATGGAAGATGTACACGTAAAACCGCTCTAATCCGGCTGAAACGTCGATATATGCAATAAAAACAGAACTTCTCCCCTCTTCAATATCCTACTCAGTATTTTAACGAGAAACAAATACTTGATTGAAAATGAAGTATTTAAGGTTATTATCTAATCAATTATGTGCTTGCATCATTTTTATCGTATATATAATGAATTAATACCCATAAACTGAAAATTCAAAAAAACGTGGAAAAACGGCAAAATATTGCCTAATTCGATATTTTGTTTAAATCACATAGAGGAAAAGGGGATGATAAACGTCAAAATATTGCTAAATTCGATGATTTTTCGTACGAAACAAAATGCAAGAAAACTTGCTTAAAATGCAATATTATGCGACATTCTGAGATTTGATGGCCAAATCACATATCGTGATACTACATGAAATAGAATCGAAATATTGGTAAAAATGAATATATTTACGTAATATCAAACTACATGATTAACGTGAAAAAGTCACTATTTTACCATATATGAGGATTTTAACTTCAAATCATAGAGCAAGGTTTCGTATTATTTAGATCCAAGAAAAGACATATGACAATGTTGTTTCCAATACAAATGATAAAAACCAATGTGTTTTCATTAGAATTAACTAAAATGTTCCTGATTTTCCGTTTTTATTACCGATGGAAGATGTACACGAAAACCTCTCTATTCCGGCTGAAACGTCGATATATGCAATAAAAACCGAACTTCTCCCCTCTTCAATATCCTACTCGGTATTTCAACGAGAAACAAATGGTTGATTGAAAATGAAATATTTAAGGTTAATTTCTAATCAATTATGTGTTTGCATCATTTTTATCGTATATTTATTGAATTAATACCCATAGACTGAAAATTCACAAAAACGTGGAAAAACGGCAAAATATTGCCTAATTCGATGATATTTTGTTTAAATCACATAGAGGAAAAGGAGATAATAAACGTCAAAATATTGCTAAATTCGGTGATTTTTCGTACGAAACAAAATGCAAGAAAACTTGCTTAAAATGCTATATTACGCGAAATTCTGAGATTTGAAGGGCAAATCACATATCGTGATACTACATGAAATAGTATCGAAATATTCGTAAAAACGAATATATTTACGTAAAATAACACTACATGAAAAAAGTCACTATTTTACCATATATGAGGATTTTAACTTCAAATCATGGAGCGAGGTTTCGTATTATTTAGATCCAAGAAAAGACATATGACAATGTTGTTCAAATATACAAATGATAAAAACCAATGTGTTTTCATTAGAATTAACTAAAATGTTCCTGATTTTCCGTTTAAATTACCGATGGAAGATGTACACGAAAACCGCTCTATTCCGGCTGAAACGTCGATATATGCAATAAAAACAGAACTTCTCCCCTTTTCAATATCTTACACAGTATTTTAACGATAAACAAATAGTTGATTGAAAATGAAGTATTTAAGGTTATTATCTAATCAATTATGTGTTTGCATCATTTTTATCGTTTATATAATGAATTAATACCCATAAACTAGAAATTCAAAGAAACGTGGAAAAACGGCAAAATATTGCCTAATTCGATGATATTTTGTTTAAATCACATAGAGGAAAAAGAGATGATAAACGTCGAAATATTGTTAAATTCGGTGATTTTTCGTACGAAACAAAATGCAAGAAAACTTGCTTAAAATGCAATATTATGCGACATTCTGAGATTTGAAGGCCAAATCACATATCGTAATACTACATGAAATAGTACCAAAATATTGGTAAAAATTAATATATTTGCGTAATATCAAACTAAATGATTAACGTGAAAAAGTCACTATTTTACCATATTTGAGGATTTTAACTTCAAATCATAGAGCGAGGTTTCGTATTATTTAGATCCAAGAAAAGACATATGGCAATGTTGTTTCCAACACAAATGATAAAAAACAATGTGTTTTCATTAGAATTAACTAAAATGTTCCTGATTTACCGTTTATATTACAGATGGAAGATGTACACGTAAAACCGCTCTAATCCGGCTGAAACGTCGATATATGCAATAAAAACAGAACTTCTCCCCTCATCAATATCCTACTCAGTATTTTAACGAGAAACAAATAGTTGATTGAAAATGAAGTATTTAAGGTTATTATCTAATCAATTGTGTGTTTGCATCATTTTTATCGTATATATAATGAATTAATACCCATAAACTAAAAATTAAAAAAAAACGTGGAAAAACGGCAAAATATTGCCTAATTCGATGATATTTTGTTTAAATCACATGGAGGAAAAAGAGATGTTAAACGTCAAAATATTGCTAAATTCGGTGATTTTTCGTACGAAACAAAATGCAAGAAAACTTGCTTAAAATGCAATATTATGCGACATTCTGAGATTTGATGGCCAAATCACATATTGTGATACTACATGAAATAGTATCGAAATATTGGTAAAAATGAATATATTTACGTAATATCAAACTACATGATTAACGTGAAAAAGTCACTATTTTACCATATTTGAGGATTTTGACTTCAAATCATAGAACGAGGTTTTGTATTATTTAGATCCAAGAAAAGACATATGACAATGTTGTTTCCAAAACAAATAATAAAAAACAATGTGTTTTCATTAGAATTAACTAAAATGTTCCTGATTTTCCGTTTATATTACAGATGGAAGATGTACACGTAAAACCGCTCTAATCCGGCTGAAACGTCGATATATGCAATAAAAACAGAACTTCTCCCCTCTTCAATATCCTACTCAGTATTTTAACGAGAAACAAATACTTGATTGAAAATGAAGTATTTAAGGTTATTATCTAATCAATTATGTGCTTGCATCATTTTTATCGTATATATAATGAATTAATACCCATAAACTGAAAATTCAAAAAAACGTGGAAAAACGGCAAAATATTGCCTAATTCGATATTTTGTTTAAATCACATAGAGGAAAAGGGGATGATAAACGTCAAAATATTGCTAAATTCGATGATTTTTCGTACGAAACAAAATGCAAGAAAACTTGCTTAAAATGCAATATTATGCGACATTCTGAGATTTGATGGCCAAATCACATATCGTGATACTACATGAAATAGAATCGAAATATTGGTAAAAATGAATATATTTACGTAATATCAAACTACATGATTAACGTGAAAAAGTCACTATTTTACCATATATGAGGATTTTAACTTCAAATCATAGAGCAAGGTTTCGTATTATTTAGATCCAAGAAAAGACATATGACAATGTTGTTTCCAATACAAATGATAAAAACCAATGTGTTTTCATTAGAATTAACTAAAATGTTCCTGATTTTCCGTTTTTATTACCGATGGAAGATGTACACGAAAACCTCTCTATTCCGGCTGAAACGTCGATATATGCAATAAAAACCGAACTTCTCCCCTCTTCAATATCCTACTCGGTATTTCAACGAGAAACAAATGGTTGATTGAAAATGAAATATTTAAGGTTAATTTCTAATCAATTATGTGTTTGCATCATTTTTATCGTATATTTATTGAATTAATACCCATAGACTGAAAATTCACAAAAACGTGGAAAAACGGCAAAATATTGCCTAATTCGATGATATTTTGTTTAAATCACATAGAGGAAAAGGAGATAATAAACGTCAAAATATTGCTAAATTCGGTGATTTTTCGTACGAAACAAAATGCAAGAAAACTTGCTTAAAATGCTATATTACGCGAAATTCTGAGATTTGAAGGGCAAATCACATATCGTGATACTACATGAAATAGTATCGAAAT
This sequence comes from Procambarus clarkii, assembly GCF_040958095.1. NCBI lineage: Eukaryota > Metazoa > Arthropoda > Malacostraca > Decapoda > Cambaridae > Procambarus > Procambarus clarkii. Next base: position 18,477,891 of record NC_091177.1, read on the forward strand.
ATTCGTAAAAACGAATATATTTACGTAAAATAACACTACATGAAAAAAGTCACTATTTTACCATATATGAGGATTTTAACTTCAAATCATGGAGCGAGGTTTCGTATTATTTAGATCCAAGAAAAGACATATGACAATGTTGTTCAAATATACAAATGATAAAAACCAATGTGTTTTCATTAGAATTAACTAAAATGTTCCTGATTTTCCGTTTAAATTACCGATGGAAGATGTACACGAAAACCGCTCTATTCCGGCTGAAACGTCGATATATGCAATAAAAACAGAACTTCTCCCCTTTTCAATATCTTACACAGTATTTTAACGATAAACAAATAGTTGATTGAAAATGAAGTATTTAAGGTTATTATCTAATCAATTATGTGTTTGCATCATTTTTATCGTATATATAATGAATTAATACCCATAAACTAGAAATTCAAAGAAACGTGGAAAAACGGCAAAATATTGCCTAATTCGATGATATTTTGTTTAAATCACATAGAGGAAAAAGAGATGATAAACGTCGAAATATTGCTAAATTCGGTGATTTTTCGTACGAAACAAAATGCAAGAAAACTTGCTTAAAATGCTATATTACGCGAAATTCTGAGATTTGAAGGGCAAATCACATATCGTGATACTACATGAAATAGTATCGAAATATTCGTAAAAACGAATATATTTACGTAAAATAACACTACATGAAAAAAGTCACTATTTTACCATATTTGAGGATTTTAACTTCAAATCATGGAGCGAGGTTTCGTATTATTTAGATCCAAGAAAAGACATATGACAATGTTGTTCAAATATACAAATGATAAAAACCAATGTGTTTTCATTAGAATTAACTAAAATGTTCCTGATTTTCCGTTTAAATTACCGATGGAAGATGTACACGAAAACTGCTCTATTCCGGCTGAAACGTCGATATATGCAATAAAAACAGAACTTCTCCCCTTTTCAATATCTTACACAGTATTTTAACGATAAACAAATAGTTGATTGAAAATGAAGTATTTAAGGTTATTATCTAATCAATTATGTGTTTGCATCATTGTTATCGTTTATATAATGAATTAATACCCATAAACTAGAAATTCAAAGAAACGTGGAAAAACGGCAAAATATTGCCTAATTCGATGATATTTTGTTTAAATCACATAGAGGAAAAAGAGATGATAAACGTCGAAATATTGCTAAATTCGGTGATTTTTCGTACGAAACAAAATGCAAGAAAACTTGCTTAAAATGCAATATTATGCGACATTCTGAGATTTGATGGCCAAATCACATATTGTGATACTACATGAAATAGTATCGAAATATTGGTAAAAATGAATATATTAACGTAATATCAAACTACATGATTAACGTGAAAAAGTCACTATTTTACCATATTTGAGGATTTTGACTTCAAATCATAGAACGAGGTTTTGTATTATTTAGATCCAAGAAAAGACATATGACAATGTTGTTTCCAAAACAAATAATAAAAAACAATGTGTTTTCATTAGAATTAACTAAAATGTTCCTGATTTTCCGTTTATATTACAGATGGAAGATGTACACGTAAAACCGCTCTAATCCGGCTGAAACGTCGATATATGCAATAAAAACAGAACTTCTCCCCTCATCAATATCCTACTCAGTATTTTAACGAGAAACAAATAGTTGATTGAAAATGAAGTATTTAAGGTTATTATCTAATCAATTGTGTGTTTGCATCATTTTTATCGTATATATAATGAATTAATACCCATAAACTAAAAATTAAAAAAAAACGTGGAAAAACGGCAAAATATTGCCTAATTCGATGATATTTTGTTTAAATCACATGGAGGAAAAAGAGATGCTAAACGTCAAAATATTGCTAAATTCGGTGATTTTTCGTACGAAACAAAATGCAAGAAAACTTGCTTAAAATGCAATATTATGCGACATTCTGAGATTTGATGGCCAAATCACATATTGTGATACTACATGAAATAGTATCGAAATATTGGTAAAAATGAATATATTTACGTAATATCAAACTACATGATTAACGTGAAAAAGTCACTATTTTACCATATTTGAGGATTTTGACTTCAAATCATAGAACGAGGTTTTGTATTATTTAGATCCAAGAAAAGACATATGACAATGTTGTTTCCAAAACAAATAATAAAAAACAATGTGTTTTCATTAGAATTAACTAAAATGTTCCTGATTTTCCGTTTATATTACAGATGGAAGATGTACACGTAAAACCGCTCTAATCCGGCTGAAACGTCGATATATGCAATAAAAACAGAACTTCTCCCCTCTTCAATATCCTACTCAGTATTTTAACGAGAAACAAATACTTGATTGAAAATGAAGTATTTAAGGTTATTATCTAATCAATTATGTGCTTGCATCATTTTTATCGTATATATAATGAATTAATACCCATAAACTGAAAATTCAAAAAAACGTGGAAAAACGGCAAAATATTGCCTAATTCGATATTTTGTTTAAATCACATAGAGGAAAAGGGGATGATAAACGTCAAAATATTGCTAAATTCGATGATTTTTCGTACGAAACAAAATGCAAGAAAACTTGCTTAAAATGCAATATTATGCGACATTCTGAGATTTGATGGCCAAATCACATATCGTGATACTACATGAAATAGAATCGAAATATTGGTAAAAATGAATATATTTACGTAATATCAAACTACATGATTAACGTGAAAAAGTCACTATTTTACCATATATGAGGATTTTAACTTCAAATCATAGAGCAAGGTTTCGTATTATTTAGATCCAAGAAAAGACATATGACAATGTTGTTTCCAATACAAATGATAAAAACCAATGTGTTTTCATTAGAATTAACTAAAATGTTCCTGATTTTCCGTTTATATTACCGATGGAAGATGTACACGAAAACCTCTCTATTCCGGCTGAAACGTCGATATATGCAATAAAAACCGAACTTCTCCCCTCTTCAATATCCTACTCGGTATTTCAACGAGAAACAAATGGTTGATTGAAAATGAAATATTTAAGGTTAATTTCTAATCAATTATGTGTTTGCATCATTTTTATCGTATATTTATTGAATTAATACCCATAGACTGAAAATTCACAAAAACGTGGAAAAACGGCAAAATATTGCCTAATTCGATGATATTTTGTTTAAATCACATAGAGGAAAAGGAGATAATAAACGTCAAAATATTGCTAAATTCGGTGATTTTTCGTACGAAACAAAATGCAAGAAAACTTGCATAAATGCTATATTACGCGAAATTCTGAGATTTGAAGGGCAAATCACATATCGTGATACTACATGAAATAGTATCGAAATATTCGTAAAAACGAATATATTTACGTAAAATAACACTACATGAAAAAAGTCACTATTTTACCATATATGAGGATTTTAACTTCAAATCATGGAGCGAGGTTTCGTATTATTTAGATCCAAGAAAAGACATATGACAATAATGTTCAAATATACAAATGATAAAAACCAATGTGTTTTCATTAGAATTAACTAAAATGTTCCTGATTTTCCGTTTAAATTACCGATGGAAGATGTACACGAAAACCGCTCTATTCCGGCTGAAACGTCGATATATGCAATAAAAACAGAACTTCTCCCCTTTTCAATATCTTACACAGTATTTTAACGATAAACAAATAGTTGATTGAAAATGAAGTATTTAAGGTTATTATCTAATCAATTATGTGTTTGCATCATTTTTATCGTTTATATAATGAATTAATACCCATAAACTAGAAATTCAAAGAAACGTGGAAAAACGGCAAAATATTGCCTAATTCGATGATATTTTGTTTAAATCACATAGAGGAAAAAGAGATGATAAACGTCGAAATATTGTTAAATTCGGTGATTTTTCGTACGCAACAAAATGCAAGAAAACTTGCTTAAAATGCAATATTATGCGACATTCTGAGATTTGAAGGCCAAATCACATATCGTAATACTACATGAAATAGTACCAAAATATTGGTAAAAATTAATATATTTGCGTAATATCAAACTAAATGATTAACGTGAAAAAGTCACTATTTTACCATATTTGAGGATTTTAACTTCAAATCATAGAGCGAGGTTTCGTATTATTTAGATCCAAGAAAAGACATATGGCAATGTTGTTTCCAATACAAATGATAAAAAACAATGTGTTTTCATTAGAATTAACTAAAATGTTCCTGATTTACCGTTTATATTACAGATGGAAGATGTACACGTAAAACCGCTCTAATCCGGCTGAAACGTCGATATATGCAATAAAAACAGAACTTCTCCCCTCATCAATATCCTACTCAGTATTTTAACGAGAAACAAATAGTTGATTGAAAATGAAGTATTTAAGGTTATTATCTAATCAATTGTGTGTTTGCATCATTTTTATCGTATATATAATGAATTAATACCCATAAACTAAAAATTAAAAAAAAACGTGGAAAAACGGCCAAATATTGCCTAATTCGATGATATTTTGTTTAAATCACATGGAGGAAAAAGAGATGTTAAACGTCAAAATATTGCTAAATTCGGTGATTTTTCGTACGAAACAAAATGCAAGAAAACTTGCTTAAAATGCAATATTATGCGACATTCTGAGATTTGATGGCCAAATCACATATTGTGATACTACATGAAATAGTATCGAAATATTGGTAAAAATGAATATATTTACGTAATATCAAACTACATGATTAACGTGAAAAAGTCACTATTTTACCATATTTGAGGATTTTGACTTCAAATCATAGAACGAGGTTTTGTATTATTTAGATCCAAGAAAAGACATATGACAATGTTGTTTCCAAAACAAATAATAAAAAACAATGTGTTTTCATTAGAATTAACTAAAATGTTCCTGATTTTCCGTTTATATTACAGATGGAAGATGTACACGTAAAACCGCTCTAATCCGGCTGAAACGTCGATATATGCAATAAAAACAGAACTTCTCCCCTCTTCAATATCCTACTCAGTATTTTAACGAGAAACAAATACTTGATTGAAAATGAAGTATTTAAGGTTATTATCTAATCAATTATGTGCTTGCATCATTTTTATCGTATATATAATGAATTAATACCCATAAACTGAAAATTCAAAAAAACGTGGAAAAACGGCAAAATATTGCCTAATTCGATATTTTGTTTAAATCACATAGAGGAAAAGGGGATGATAAACGTCAAAATATTGCTAAATTCGATGATTTTTCGTACGAAACACAATGCAAGAAAACTTGCTTAAAATGCAATATTATGCGACATTCTGAGATTTGATGGCCAAATCACATATCGTGATACTACATGAAATAGAATCGAAATATTGGTAAAAATGAATATATTTACGTAATATCAAACTACATGATTAACGTGAAAAAGTCACTATTTTACCATATATGAGGATTTTAACTTCAAATCATAGAGCAAGGTTTCGTATTATTTAGATCCAAGAAAAGACATATGACAATGTTGTTTCCAATACAAATGATAAAAACCAATGTGTTTTCATTACAATTAACTAAAATGTTCCTGATTTTCCGTTTTTATTACCGATGGAAGATGTACACGAAAACCTCTCTATTCCGGCTGAAACGTCGATATATGCAATAAAAACCGAACTTCTCCCCTCTTCAATATCCTACTCGGTATTTCAACGAGAAACAAATGGTTGATTGAAAATGAAATATTTAAGGTTAATTTCTAATCAATTATGTGTTTGCATCATTTTTATCGTATATTTATTGAATTAATACCCATAGACTGAAAATTCACAAAAACGTGGAAAAACGGCAAAATATTGCCTAATTCGATGATATTTTGTTTAAATCACATAGAGGAAAAGGAGATAATAAACGTCAAAATATTGCTAAATTCGGTGATTTTTCGTACGAAACAAAATGCAAGAAAACTTGCTTAAAATGCTATATTACGCGAAATTCTGAGATTTGAAGGGCAAATCACATATCGTGATACTACATGAAATAGTATCGAAATATTCGTAAAAACGAATATATTTACGTAAAATAACACTACATGAAAAAAGTCACTATTTTACCATATATGAGGATTTTAACTTCAAATCATGGAGCGAGGTTTCGTATTATTTAGATCCAAGAAAAGACATATGACAATGTTGTTCAAATATACAAATGATAAAAACCAATGTGTTTTCATTAGAATTAACTAAAATGTTCCTGATTTTCCGTTTAAATTACCGATGGAAGATGTACACGAAAACCGCTCTATTCCGGCTGAAACGTCGATATATGCAATAAAAACAGAACTTCTCCCCATTTCAATATCTTACACAGTATTTTAACGATAAACAAATAGTTGATTGAAAATGAAGTATTTATGGTTATTATCTAATCAATTATGTGTTTGCATCATTTTTATCGTTTATATAATGAATTAATACCCATAAACTAGAAATTCAAAGAAACGTGGAAAAACTGCAAAATATTGCCTAATTCGATGATATTTTGTTTAAATCACATAGAGGAAAAAGAGATGATAAACGTCGAAATATTGCTAAATTCGGTGATTTTTCGTACGAAACAAAATGCAAGAAAACTTGCTTAAAATGCAATATTATGCGACATTCTGAGATTTGAAGGCCAAATCACATATCGTGATACTACATGAAATAGTACCAAAATATTGGTAAAAATTAATATATTTGCGTAATATCAAACTAAATGATTAACGTGAAAAAGTCACTATTTTACCATATTTGAGGATTTTAACTTCAAATCATAGAGCGAGGTTTCGTATTATTTAGATCCAGGAAAAGACATATGGCAATGTTGTTTCCAATACAAATGATAAAAAACAATGTGTTTTCATTAGAATTAACTAAAATGTTCCTGATTTACCGTTTATATTACAGATGGAAGATGTACACGTAAAACCGCTCTATTCCGGCTGAAACGTCGATATATGCAATAAAAACAGAACTTCTCCCCTCATCAATATCCTACTCAGTATTTTAACGAGAAACAAATAGTTGATTGAAAATGAAGTATTTAAGGTTATTATCTAATCAATTGTGTGTTTGCATCATTTTTATCGTATATATAATGAATTAATACCCATAAACTAAAAATTAAAAAAAAACGTGGAAAAACGGCAAAATATTGCCTAATTCGATGATATTTTGTTTAAATCACATGGAGGAAAAAGAGATGTTAAACGTCAAAATATTGCTAAATTCGGTGATCTTTCGTACGAAACAAAATGCAAGAAAACTTGCTTAAAATGCAATATTATGCGACATTCTGAGATTTGATGGCCAAATCACATATTGTGATACTACATGAAATAGTATCGAAATATTGGTAAAAATGAATATATTTACGTAATATCAAACTACATGATTAACGTGAAAAAGTCACTATTTTACCATATTTGAGGATTTTGACTTCAAATCATAGAACGAGGTTTTGTATTATTTAGATCCAAGAAAAGACATATGACAATGTTGTTTCCAAAACAAATAATAAAAAACAATGTGTTTTCATTAGAATTAACTAAAATGTTCCTGATTTTCCGTTTATATTACAGATGGAAGATGTACACGTAAAACCGCTCTAATCCGGCTGAAACGTCGATATATGCAATAAAAACAGAACTTCTCCCCTCTTCAATATCCTACTCAGTATTTTAACGAGAAACAAATACTTGATTGAAAATGAAGTATTTAAGATTATTATCTAATCAATTATGTGCTTGCATCATTTTTATCGTATATATAATGAATTAATACCCATAAACTGAAAATTCAAAAAAACGTGGAAAAACGGCAAAATATTGCCTAATTCGATATTTTGTTTAAATCACATAGAGGAAAAGGGGATGATAAACGTCAAAATATTGCTAAATTCGATGATTTTTCGTACGAAACAAAATGCAAGAAAACTTGCTTAAAATGCAATATTATGCGACATTCTAAAATTTGATGGCCAAATCACATATCGTGATACTACATGAAATAGAATCGAAATATTGGTAAAAATGAATATATTTACGTAATATCAAACTACATGATTAACGTGAAAAAGTCACTATTTTACCATATATGAGGATTTTAACTTCAAATCATAGAGCAAGGTTTCGTATTATTTAGATCCAAGAAAAGACATATGACAATGTTGTTTCCAATACAAATGATAAAAACCAATGTGTTTTCATTAGAATTAACTAAAATGTTCCTGATTTTCCGTTTATATTACCGATGGAAGATGTACACGAAAACCTCTCTATTCCGGCTGAAACGTCGATATATGCAATAAAAACCGAACTTCTCCCCTCTTCAATATCCTACTCGGTATTTCAACGAGAAACAAATGGTTGATTGAAAATGAAATATTTAAGGTTAATTTCTAATCAATTATGTGTTTGCATCATTTTTATCGTATATTTATTGAATTAATACCCATAGACTGAAAATTCACAAAAACGTGGAAAAACGGCAAAATATTGCCTAATTCGATGATATTTTGTTTAAATTACATAGAGGAAAAGGAGATAATAAACGTCAAAATATTGCTAAATTCGGTGATTTTTCGTACGAAACAAAATGCAAGAAAACTTGCTTAAAATGCTATATTACGCGAAATTCTGAGATTTGAAAGGCAAATCACATATCGTGATACTACATGAAATAGTATCGAAATATTCGTAAAAACGAATATATTTACGTAAAATAACACTACATGAAAAAAGTCACTATTTTACCATATATGAGGATTTTAACTTCAAATCATGGAGCGAGGTTTCGTATTATTTAGATCCAAGAAAAGACATATGACAATGTTGTTCAAATATACAAATGATAAAAACCAATGTGTTTTCATAAGAATTAACTAAAATGTTCCTGATTTTCCGTTTAAATTACCGATGGAAGATGTACACGAAAACCGCTCTATTCCGGCTGAAACGTCGATATATGCAATAAAAACAGAACTTCTCCCCTTTTCAATATCTTACACAGTATTTTAACGATAAACAAATAGTTGATTGAAAATGAAGTATTTAAGGTTATTATCTAATCAATTATGTGTTTGCATCATTTTTATCGTTTATATAATGAATTAATACCCATAAACTAGAAATTCAAAGAAACGTGGAAAAACGGCAAAATATTGCCTAATTCGATGATATTTTGTTTAAATCACATAGAGGAAAAAGAGATGATAAACGTCGAAATATTGCTAAATTCGGTGATTTTTCGTACGAAACAAAATGCAAGAAAACTTGCTTAAAATGCAATATTATGCGACATTCTGAGATTTGAAGGCCAAATCACATATCGTGATACTACATGAAATAGTACCAAAATATTGGTAAAAATTAATATATTTGCGTAATATCAAACTAAATGATTAACGTGAAAAAGTCACTATTTTACCATATTTGAGGATTTTAACTTCAAATCATAGAGCGAGGTTTCGTATTATTTAGATCCAAGAAAAGACATATGGCAATGTTGTTTCCAATACAAATGATAAAAAACAATGTGTTTTCATTAGAATTAACTAAAATGTTCCTGATTTACCGTTTATATTACAGATGTAAGATGTACACGTAAAACCGCTCTAATCCGGCTGAAACGTCGATATATGCAATAAAAACAGAACTTCTCCCCTCATCAATATCCTACTCAGTATTTTAACGAGAAACAAATAGTTGATTGAAAATGAAGTATTTAAGGTTATTATCTAATCAATTGTGTGTTTGCATCATTTTTATCGTATATATAATGAATTAATACCCATAAACTAAAAATAAAAAAAAAACGTGGAAAAACGGCAAAATATTGCCTAATTCGATGATATTTTGTTTAAATCACATGGAGGAAAAAGAGATGTTAAACGTCAAAATATTGCTAAATTCGGTGATTTTTCGTACGAAACAAAATGCAAGAAAACTTGCTTAAAATGCAATATTATGCGACATTCTGAGATTTGATGGCCAAATCACACATTGTGATACTACATGAAATAGTATCGAAATATTGGTAAAAATGAATATATTTACGTAATATCAAACTACATGATTAACGTGAAAAAGTCACTATTTTACCATATTTGAGGATTTTAACTTCAAATCATAGAGCGAGGTTTCGTATTATTTAGATCCAAGAAAAGACATATGGCAATGTTGTTTCCAATACAAATGATAAAAAACAATGTGTTTTCATTAGAATTAACTAAAATGTTCCTGATTTTCTGTTTATATTACAGATGGAAGATGTACAGGTAAAACCGCACTAATCCGGCTGAAACGTCGATATATGCAATAAAAACCGAATTTCTCCCCCTCTTCAATATCCTACTCAGTATTTTAACGAGAAACAAATGGTTGATTGAAAATGAAGTATTTAAGGTTATTTTCTAATCAATTATGTGTTTGCATCATTTGTATCGTATATTTATTGAATTAATGCCCATAAACTGAAAATTCACAAAACTTGGAAAAACGGCAAAATATTGCCTAATTCGATGATATTTTGTTTATTCCCATAAAGGAAAAGGAAATGATAAACGTCAAAATATTGCTAAATTCGAGGATTTTTCGTACGAAACAAAATGCAAGAAAACTTGCTTAAAATGCAATATTACGCGAAATTCTGAGATTTGAAGGCCAAATCTCGTATCGTGATACTACATGAAATAGTATCAAAATATTGGTAAAAACGAATATATTTACATAAAATCACACTACATGAAAAACGTGAAAAAAGTCACTATTTTACCATATATGAGGATTTTAACTTCAAATCATGGAGCGAGGTTTCGTATTATTTAGATCCAAGAAAAGACATATGACAATGTTGTTCAAATATACAAATGATAAAAACCAATGTGTTTTCATTAGAATTAACTAAAATGTTCCTGATTTTCCGTTTAAATTACCGATGGAAGATGTACACGAAAACCGCTCTATTCCGGCTGAAACGTCGATATATGCAATAAAAACAGAACTTCTCCCCATTTCAATATCTTACACAGTATTTTAACGATAAACAAATAGTTGATTGAAAATGAAGTATTTATGGTTATTATCTAATCAATTATGTGTTTGCATCATTTTTATCGTTTATATAATGAATTAATACCCATAAACTAGAAATTCAAAGAAACGTGGAAAAACTGCAAAATATTGCCTAATTCGATGATATTTTGTTTAAATCACATAGAGGAAAAAGAGATGATAAACGTCGAAATATTGCTAAATTCGGTGATTTTTCGTACGAAACAAAATGCAAGAAAACTTGCTTAAAATGCAATATTATGCGACATTCTGAGATTTGAAGGCCAAATCACATATCGTGATACTACATGAAATAGTACCAAAATATTGGTAAAAATTAATATATTTGCGTAATATCAAACTAAATGATTAACGTGAAAAAGTCACTATTTTACCATATTTGAGGATTTTAACTTCAAATCATAGAGCGAGGTTTCGTATTATTTAGATCCAAGAAAAGACATATGGCAATGTTGTTTCCAATACAAATGATAAAAAACAATGTGTTTTCATTAGAATTAACTAAAATGTTCCTGATTTACCGTTTATATTACAGATGTAAGATGTACACGTAAAACCGCTCTAATCCGGCTGAAACGTCGATATATGCAATAAAAACAGAACTTCTCCCCTCATCAATATCCTACTCAGTATTTTAACGAGAAACAAATAGTTGATTGAAAATGAAGTATTTAAGGTTATTATCTAATCAATTGTGTGTTTGCATCATTTTTATCGTATATATAATGAATTAATACCCATAAACTAAAAATAAAAAAAAAACGTGGAAAAACGGCAAAATATTGCCTAATTCGATGATATTTTGTTTAAATCACATGGAGGAAAAAGAGATGTTAAACGTCAAAATATTGCTAAATTCGGTGATTTTTCGTACGAAACAAAATGCAAGAAAACTTGCTTAAAATGCAATATTATGCGACATTCTGAGATTTGATGGCCAAATCACACATTGTGATACTACATGAAATAGTATCGAAATATTGGTAAAAATGAATATATTTACGTAATATCAAACTACATGATTAACGTGAAAAAGTCACTATTTTACCATATTTGAGGATTTTAACTTCAAATCATAGAGCGAGGTTTCGTATTATTTAGATCCAAGAAAAGACATATGGCAATGTTGTTTCCAATACAAATGATAAAAAACAATGTGTTTTCATTAGAATTAACTAAAATGTTCCTGATTTTCTGTTTATATTACAGATGGAAGATGTACAGGTAAAACCGCACTAATCCGGCTGAAACGTCGATATATGCAATAAAAACCGAATTTCTCCCCCTCTTCAATATCCTACTCAGTATTTTAACGAGAAACAAATGGTTGATTGAAAATGAAGTATTTAAGGTTATTTTCTAATCAATTATGTGTTTGCATCATTTGTATCGTATATTTATTGAATTAATGCCCATAAACTGAAAATTCACAAAACTTGGAAAAACGGCAAAATATTGCCTAATTCGATGATATTTTGTTTATTCCCATAAAGGAAAAGGAAATGATAAACGTCAAAATATTGCTAAATTCGAGGATTTTTCGTACGAAACAAAATGCAAGAAAACTTGCTTAAAATGCAATATTACGCGAAATTCTGAGATTTGAAGGCCAAATCTCGTATCGTGATACTACATGAAATAGTATCAAAATATTGGTAAAAACGAATATATTTACATAAAATCACACTACATGAAAAACGTGAAAAAAGTCACTATTTTACCATATATGAGGATTTTAACTTCAAATCATGGAGCGAGGTTTCGTATTATTTAGATCCAAGAAAAGACATATGACAATGTTGTTCAAATATACAAATGATAAAAACCAATGTGTTTTCATTAGAATTAACTAAAATGTTCCTGATTTTCCGTTTAAATTACCGATGGAAGATGTACACGAAAACCGCTCTATTCCGGCTGAAACGTCGATATATGCAATAAAAACAGAACTTCTCCCCATTTCAATATCTTACACAGTATTTTAACGATAAACAAATAGTTGATTGAAAATGAAGTATTTATGGTTATTATCTAATCAATTATGTGTTTGCATCATTTTTATCGTTTATATAATGAATTAATACCCATAAACTAGAAATTCAAAGAAACGTGGAAAAACTGCAAAATATTGCCTAATTCGATGATATTTTGTTTAAATCACATAGAGGAAAAAGAGATGATAAACGTCGAAATATTGCTAAATTCGGTGATTTTTCGTACGAAACAAAATGCAAGAAAACTTGCTTAAAATGCAATATTATGCGACATTCTGAGATTTGAAGGCCAAATCACATATCGTGATACTACATGAAATAGTACCAAAATATTGGTAAAAATTAATATATTTGCGTAATATCAAACTAAATGATTAACGTGAAAAAGTCACTATTTTACCATATTTGAGGATTTTAACTTCAAATCATAGAGCGAGGTTTCGTATTATTTAGATCCAGGAAAAGACATATGGCAATGTTGTTTCCAATACAAATGATAAAAAACAATGTGTTTTCATTAGAATTAACTAAAATGTTCCTGATTTACCGTTTATATTACAGATGGAAGATGTACACGTAAAACCGCTCTAATCCGGCTGAAACGTCAATATATGCAATAAAAACAGAACTTCTCCCCTCATCAATATCCTACTCAGTATTTTAACGAGAAACAAATAGTTGATTGAAAATGAAGTATTTAAGGTTATTATCTAATCAATTGTGTGTTTGCATCATTTTTATCGTATATATAATGAATTAATACCCATAAACTAAAAATTAAAAAAAAACGTGGAAAAACGGGAAAATATTGCCTAATTCGATGATATTTTGTTTAAATCACATGGAGGAAAAAGAGATGTTAAACGTCAAAATATTGCTAAATTCGGTGATCTTTCGTACGAAACAAAATGCAAGAAAACTTGCTTAAAATGCAATATTATGCGACATTCTGAGATTTGATGGCCAAATCACATATTGTGATACTACATGAAATAGTATCGAAATATTGGTAAAAATGAATATATTTACGTAATATCAAACTACATGATTAACGTGAAAAAGTCACTATTTTACCATATTTGAGAATTTTGACTTCAAATCATAGAACGAGGTTTTGTATTATTTAGATCCAAGAAAAGACATATGACAATGTTGTTTCCAAAACAAATAATAAAAAACAATGTGTTTTCATTAGAATTAACTAAAATGTTCCTGATTTTCCGTTTATATTACAGATGGAAGATGTACACGTAAAACCGCTCTAATCCGGCTGAAACGTCGATATATGCAATAAAAACAGAACTTCTCCCCTCTTCAATATCCTACTCAGTATTTTAACGAGAAACAAATACTTGATTGAAAATGAAGTATTTAAGGTTATTATCTAATCAATTATGTGCTTGCATCATTTTTATCGTATATATAATGAATTAATACCCATAAACTGAAAATTCAAAAAAACGTGGAAAAACGGCAAAATATTGCCTAATTCGATATTTTGTTTAAATCACATAGAGGAAAAGGGGATGATAAACGTCAAAATATTGCTAAATTCGATGATTTTTCGTACGAAACAAAATGCAAGAAAACTTGCTTAAAATGCAATATTATGCGACATTCTGAGATTTGATGGCCAAATCACATATCGTGATACTACATGAAATAGAATCGAAATATTGGTAAAAATGAATATATTTACGTAATATCAAACTACATGATTAACGTGAAAAAGTCACTATTTTACCATATATGAGGATTTTAACTTCAAATCATAGAGCAAGGTTTCGTATTATTTAGATCCAAGAAAAGACATATGACAATGTTGTTTCCAATACAAATGATAAAAACCAATGTGTTTTCATTAGAATTAACTAAAATGTTCCTGATTTTCCGTTTATATTACCGATGGAAGATGTACACGAAAACCTCTCTATTCCGGCTGAAACGTCGATATATGCAATAAAAACCGAACTTCTCCCCTCTTCAATATCCTACTCGGTATTTCAACGAGAAACAAATGGTTGATTGAAAATGAAATATTTAAGGTTAATTTCTAATCAATTATGTGTTTGCATCATTTTTATCGTATATTTATTGAATTAATACCCATAGACTGAAAATTCACAAAAACGTGGAAAAACGGCAAAATATTGCCTAATTCGATGATATTTTGTTTAAATCACATAGAGGAAAAGGAGATAATAAACGTCAAAATATTGCTAAATTCGGTGATTTTTCGTACGAAACAAAATGCAAGAAAACTTGCTTAAAATGCTATATTACGCGAAATTCTGAGATTTGAAGGGCAAATCACATATCGTGATACTACATGAAATAGTATCGAAATATTCGTAAAAACGAATATATTTACGTAAAATAACACTACATGAAAAAAGTCACTATTTTACCATATATGAGGATTTTAACTTCAAATCATGGAGCGAGGTTTCGTATTATTTAGATCCAAGAAAAGACATATGACAATGTTGTTCAAATATACAAATGATAAAAACCAATGTGTTTTCATTAGAATTAACTAAAATGTTCCTGATTTTCCGTTTAAATTACCGATGGAAGATGTACACGAAAACCGCTCTATTCCGGCTGAAACGTCGATATATGCAATAAAAACCGAACTTCTCCCCTCTTCAATATCCTACTCGGTATTTCAACGAGAAACAAATGGTTGATTGAAAATGAAATATTTAAGGTTAATTTCTAATCAATTATGTGTTTGCATCATTTTTATCGTATATTTATTGAATTAATACCCATAGACTGAAAATTCACAAAAACGTGGAAAACGGCAAAATATTGCCTAATTCGATGATATTTTGTTTAAATCACATAGAGGAAAAGGAGATAATAAACGTCAAAATATTGCTAAATTCGGTGATTTTTCGTACGAAACAAAATGCAAGAAAACTTGCTTAAAATGCAATATTACGCGAAATTCTGAGATTTGAAGGCCAAATCTCGTATCGTGATACTACATGAAATAGTATCAAAATATTGGTAAAAACGAATATATTTATGTAAAATCACACTACATGAAAAACGTGAAAAAAGTCACTATTTTACCATATATGAGGATTTTAACTTCAAATCATGGAGCGAGGTTTCGTATTATTTAGATCCAAGAAAAGAAATATGACAATGTTGTTCAAATATACAAATGATAAAAACCAATGTGTTTTCATTAGAATTAACTAAAATGTTCCTGATTTTCCGTTAAAATTACCGATGGAAGATGTACACGAAAACCGCTCTATTCCGGCTGAAACGTCGATATATGCAATAAAAACAGAACTTCTCCCCATTTCAATATCTTACACAGTATTTTAACGATAAACAAATAGTTGATTGAAAATGAAGTATTTAAGGTTATTATCTAATCAATTATGTGTTTGCATCATTTTTATCGTTTATATAATGAATTAATACCCATAAACTAGAAATTCAAAGAAACGTGGAAAAACGGCAAAATATTGCCTAATTCGATGATATTTTGTTTAAATCACATAGAGGAAAAAGAGATGATAAACGTCGAAATATTGCTAAATTCGGTGATTTTTCGTACGAAACAAAATGCAAGAAAACTTGCTTAAAATGCAATATTATGCGACATTCTGAGATTTGAAGGCCAAATCACATATCGTGATACTACATGAAATAGTACCAAAATATTGGTAAAAATTAATATATTTGCGTAATATCAAACTAAATGATTAACGTGAAAAAGTCACTATTTTACCATATTTGAGGATTTTAACTTCAAATCATAGAGCGAGGTTTCGTATTATTTAGATCCAGGAAAAGACATATGGCAATGTTGTTTCCAATACAAATGATAAAAAACAATGTGTTTTCATTAGAATTAACTAAAATGTTCCTGATTTACCGTTTATATTACAGATGGAAGATGTACACGTAAAACCGCTCTAATCCGGCTGAAACGTCGATATATGCAATAAAAACAGAACTTCTCCCCTCATCAATATCCTACTCAGTATTTTAACGAGAAACAAATAGTTGATTGAAAATGAAGTATTTAAGGTTATTATCTAATCAATTGTGTGTTTGCATCATTTTTATCGTATATATAATGAATTAATACCCATAAACTAAAAATTAAAAAAAAACGTGGAAAAACGGGAAAATATTGCCTAATTCGATGATATTTTGTTTAAATCACATGGAGGAAAAAGAGATGTTAAACGTCAAAATATTGCTAAATTCGGTGATCTTTCGTACGAAACAAAATGCAAGAAAACTTGCTTAAAATGCAATATTATGCGACATTCTGAGATTTGATGGCCAAATCACATATTGTGATACTACATGAAATAGTATCGAAATATTGGTAAAAATGAATATATTTACGTAATATCAAACTACATGATTAACGTGAAAAAGTCACTATTTTACCATATTTGAGAATTTTGACTTCAAATCATAGAACGAGGTTTTGTATTATTTAGATCCAAGAAAAGACATATGACAATGTTGTTTCCAAAACAAATAATAAAAAACAATGTGTTTTCATTAGAATTAACTAAAATGTTCCTGATTTTCCGTTTATATTACAGATGGAAGATGTACACGTAAAACCGCTCTAATCCGGCTGAAACGTCGATATATGCAATAAAAACAGAACTTCTCCCCTCTTCAATATCCTACTCAGTATTTTAACGAGAAACAAATACTTGATTGAAAATGAAGTATTTAAGGTTATTATCTAATCAATTATGTGCTTGCATCATTTTTATCGTATATATAATGAATTAATACCCATAAACTGAAAATTCAAAAAAACGTGGAAAAACGGCAAAATATTGCCTAATTCGATATTTTGTTTAAATCACATAGAGGAAAAGGGGATGATAAACGTCAAAATATTGCTAAATTCGATGATTTTTCGTACGAAACAAAATGCAAGAAAACTTGCTTAAAATGCAATATTATGCGACATTCTGAGATTTGATGGCCAAATCACATATCGTGATACTACATGAAATAGAATCGAAATATTGGTAAAAATGAATATATTTACGTAATATCAAACTACATGATTAACGTGAAAAAGTCACTATTTTACCATATATGAGGATTTTAACTTCAAATCATAGAGCAAGGTTTCGTATTATTTAGATCCAAGAAAAGACATATGACAATGTTGTTTCCAATACAAATGATAAAAACCAATGTGTTTTCATTAGAATTAACTAAAATGTTCCTGATTTTCCGTTTATATTACCGATGGAAGATGTACACGAAAACCTCTCTATTCCGGCTGAAACGTCGATATATGCAATAAAAACCGAACTTCTCCCCTCTTCAATATCCTACTCGGTATTTCAACGAGAAACAAATGGTTGATTGAAAATGAAATATTTAAGGTTAATTTCTAATCAATTATGTGTTTGCATCATTTTTATCGTATATTTATTGAATTAATACCCATAGACTGAAAATTCACAAAAACGTGGAAAAACGGCAAAATATTGCCTAATTCGATGATATTTTGTTTAAATCACATAGAGGAAAAGGAGATAATAAACGTCAAAATATTGCTAAATTCGGTGATTTTTCGTACGAAACAAAATGCAAGAAAACTTGCTTAAAATGCTATATTACGCGAAATTCTGAGATTTGAAGGGCAAATCACATATCGTGATACTACATGAAATAGTATCGAAATATTCGTAAAAACGAATATATTTACGTAAAATAACACTACATGAAAAAAGTCACTATTTTACCATATATGAGGATTTTAACTTCAAATCATGGAGCGAGGTTTCGTATTATTTAGATCCAAGAAAAGACATATGACAATGTTGTTCAAATATACAAATGATAAAAACCAATGTGTTTTCATTAGAATTAACTAAAATGTTCCTGATTTTCCGTTTAAATTACCGATGGAAGATGTACACGAAAACCGCTCTATTCCGGCTGAAACGTCGATATATGCAATAAAAACCGAACTTCTCCCCTCTTCAATATCCTACTCGGTATTTCAACGAGAAACAAATGGTTGATTGAAAATGAAATATTTAAGGTTAATTTCTAATCAATTATGTGTTTGCATCATTTTTATCGTATATTTATTGAATTAATACCCATAGACTGAAAATTCACAAAAACGTGGAAAACGGCAAAATATTGCCTAATTCGATGATATTTTGTTTAAATCACATAGAGGAAAAGGAGATAATAAACGTCAAAATATTGCTAAATTCGGTGATTTTTCGTACGAAACAAAATGCAAGAAAACTTGCTTAAAATGCAATATTACGCGAAATTCTGAGATTTGAAGGCCAAATCTCGTATCGTGATACTACATGAAATAGTATCAAAATATTGGTAAAAACGAATATATTTATGTAAAATCACACTACATGAAAAACGTGAAAAAAGTCACTATTTTACCATATATGAGGATTTTAACTTCAAATCATGGAGCGAGGTTTCGTATTATTTAGATCCAAGAAAAGAAATATGACAATGTTGTTCAAATATACAAATGATAAAAACCAATGTGTTTTCATTAGAATTAACTAAAATGTTCCTGATTTTCCGTTAAAATTACCGATGGAAGATGTACACGAAAACCGCTCTATTCCGGCTGAAACGTCGATATATGCAATAAAAACAGAACTTCTCCCCATTTCAATATCTTACACAGTATTTTAACGATAAACAAATAGTTGATTGAAAATGAAGTATTTAAGGTTATTATCTAATCAATTATGTGTTTGCATCATTTTTATCGTTTATATAATGAATTAATACCCATAAACTAGAAATTCAAAGAAACGTGGAAAAACGGCAAAATATTGCCTAATTCGATGATATTTTGTTTAAATCACATAGAGGAAAAAGAGATGATAAACGTCGAAATATTGCTAAATTCGGTGATTTTTCGTACGAAACAAAATGCAAGAAAACTTGCTTAAAATGCAATATTATGCGACATTCTGAGATTTGAAGGCCAAATCACATATCGTGATACTACATGAAATAGTACCAAAATATTGGTAAAAATTAATATATTTGCGTAATATCAAACTAAATGATTAACGTGAAAAAGTCACTATTTTACCATATTTGAGGATTTTAACTTCAAATCATAGAGCGAGGTTTCGTATTATTTAGATCCAGGAAAAGACATATGGCAATGTTGTTTCCAATACAAATGATAAAAAACAATGTGTTTTCATTAGAATTAACTAAAATGTTCCTGATTTACCGTTTATATTACAGATGGAAGATGTACACGTAAAACCGCTCTAATCCGGCTGAAACGTCGATATATGCAATAAAAACAGAACTTCTCCCCTCATCAATATCCTACTCAGTATTTTAACGAGAAACAAATAGTTGATTGAAAATGAAGTATTTAAGGTTATTATCTAATCAATTGTGTGTTTGCATCATTTTTATCGTATATATAATGAATTAATACCCATAAACTAAAAATTTAAAAAAAACGTGGAAAAACGGCAAAATATTGCCTAATTCGATGATATTTTGTTTAAATCACATGGAGGAAAAAGAGATGTTAAACGTCAAAATATTGCTAAATTCGGTGATTTTTCGTACGAAACAAAATGCAAGAAAACTTGCTTAAAATGCAATATTATGCGACATTCTGAGATTTGATGGCCAAATCACATATTGTGATACTACATGAAATAGTATCGAAATATTGGTAAAAATGAATATATTTACGTAATATCAAACTACATGATTAACGTGAAAAAGTCACTATTTTACCATATTTGAGGATTTTGACTTCAAATCATAGAACGAGGTTTTGTATTATTTAGATCCAAGAAAAGACATATGACAATGTTGTTTCCAAAACAAATAATAAAAAACAATGTGTTTTCATTAGAATTAACTAAAATGTTCCTGATTTTCCGTTTATATTACAGATGGAAGATGTACACGTAAAACCGCTCTAATCTTGCTGAAACGTCGATATATGCAATAAAAACAGAACTTCTCCCCTCTTCAATATCCTACTCAGTATTTTAACGAGAAACAAATAGTTGATTGAAAATGAAGTATTTAAGGTTATTATCTAATCAATTATGTGCTTGCATCATTTTTATCGTATATATAATGAATTAATACCCATAAACTGAAAATTCAAAAAAACGTGGAAAAACGGCAAAATATTGCCTAATTCGATATTTTGTTTAAATCACATAGAGGAAAAGGGGATGATAAACGTCAAAATATTGCTAAATTCGATGATTTTTCGTACGAAACAAAATGCAAGAAAACTTGCTTAAAATGCAATATTATGCGACATTCTGAGATTTGATGGCCAAATCACATATCGTGATACTACATGAAATAGAATCGAAATATTGGTAAAAATGAATATATTTACGTAATATCAAACTACATGATTAACGTGAAAAAGTCACTATTTTACCATATATGAGGATTTTAACTTCAAATCATAGAGCAAGGTTTCGTATTATTTAGATCCAAGAAAAGACATATGACAATGTTGTTTCCAATACAAATGATAAAAACCAATGTGTTTTCATTAGAATTAACTAAAATGTTCCTGATTTTCCGTTTATATTACCGATGGAAGATGTACACGAAAACCTCTCTATTCCGGCTGAAACGTCGATATATGCAATAAAAACCGAACTTCTCCCCTCTTCAATATCCTACTCGGTATTTCAACGAGAAACAAATGGTTGATTGAAAATGAAATATTTAAGGTTAATTTCTAATCAATTATGTGTTTGCATCATTTTTATCGTATATTTATTGAATTAATACCCATAGACTGAAAATTCACAAAAACGTGGAAAAACGGCAAAATATTGCCTAATTCGATGATATTTTGTTTAAATCACATAGAGGAAAAGGAGATAATAAACGTCAAAATATTGCTAAATTCGGTGATTTTTCGTACGAAACAAAATGCAAGAAAACTTGCTTAAAATGCTATATTACGCGAAATTCTGAGATTTGAAGGGCAAATCACATATCGTGATACTACATGAAATAGTATCGAAATATTCGTAAAAACGAATATATTTACGTAAAATAACACTACATGAAAAAAGTCACTATTTTACCATATATGAGGATTTTAACTTCAAATCATGGAGCGAGGTTTCGTATTATTTAGATCCAAGAAAAGACATATGACAATGTTGTTCAAATATACAAATGATAAAAACCAATGTGTTTTCATTAGAATTAACTAAAATGTTCCTGATTTTCCGTTTAAATTACCGATGGAAGATGTACACGAAAACCGCTCTATTCCGGCTGAAACGTCGATATATGCAATAAAAACAGAACTTCTCCCCTTTTCAATATCTTACACAGTATTTTAACGATAAACAAATAGTTGATTGAAAATGAAGTATTTAATTTTATTATCTAATCAATTATGTGTTTGCATCATTTTTATCGTTTATATAATGAATTAATACCCATAAACAAGAAATTCAAAGAAACGTGGAAAAACGGCAAAATATTGCCTAATTCGATGATATTTTGTTTAAATCACATAGAGGAAAAAGAGATGATAAACGTCGAAATATTGCTAAATTCGGTGATTTTTCGTACGAAACAAAATGCAAGAAAACTTGCTTAAAATGCAATATTATGCGACATTCTGAGATTTGAAGGCCAAATCACATATCGTGATACTACATGAAATAGTACCAAAATATTGGAAAAAATTAATATATTTGCGTAATATCAAACTAAATGATTAACGTGAAAAAGTCACTATTTTACCATATTTGAGGATTTTAACTTCAAATCATAGAGCGAGGTTTCGTATTATTTAGATCCAAGAAAAGACATATGGCAATGTTGTTTCCAATACAAATGATAAAAAACAATGTGTTTTCATTAGAATTAACTAAAATGTTCCTGATTTACCGTTTATATTACAGATGGAAGATGTACACGTAAAACCGCTCTAATCCGGCTGAAACGTCGATATATGCAATAAAAACAGAACTTCTCCCCTCATCAATATCCTACTCAGTATTTTAACGAGAAACAAATAGTTGATTGAAAATGAAGTATTTAAGGTTATTATCTAATCAATTGTGTGTTTGCATCATTTTTATCGTATATATAATGAATTAATACCCATAAACTAAAAATTAAAAAAAAACGTGGAAAAACGGCAAAATATTGCCTAATTCGATGATATTTTGTTTAAATCACATGGAGGAAAAAGAGATGTTAAACGTCAAAATATTGCTAAATTCGGTGATTTTTCGTACGAAACAAAATGCAAGAAAACTTGCTTAAAATGCAATATTATGCGACATTCTGAGATTTGATGGCCAAATCACATATTGTGATACTACATGAAATAGTATCGAAATATTGGTAAAAATGAATATATTTACGTAATATCAAACTACATGATTAACGTGAAAAAGTCACTATTTTACCATATTTGAGGATTTAGACTTCAAATCATAGAACGAGGTTTTGTATTATTTAGATCCAAGAAAAGACATATGACAATGTTGTTTCCAAAACAAATAATAAAAAACAATGTGTTTTCATTAGAATTAACTAAAATGTTCCTGATTTTCCGTTTATATTACAGATGGAAGATGTACACGTAAAACCGCTCTAATCCGGCTGAAACGTCGATATATGCAATAAAAACAGAACTTCTCCCCTCTTCAATATCCTACTCAGTATTTTAACGAGAAACAAATACTTGATTGAAAATGAAGTATTTAAGGTTATTATCTAATCAATTATGTGCTTGCATCATTTTTATCGTATATATAATGAATTAATACCCATAAACTGAAAATTCAAAAAAACGTGGAAAAACGGCAAAATATTGCCTAATTCGATATTTTGTTTAAATCACATAGAGGAAAAGGGGATGATAAACGTCAAAATATTGCTAAATTCGATGATTTTTCGTACGAAACAAAATGCAAGAAAACTTGCTTAAAATGCAATATTATGCGACATTCTGAGATTTGATGGCCAAATCACATATCGTGATACTACATGAAATAGAATCGAAATATTGGTAAAAATGAATATATTTACGTAATATCAAACTACATGATTAACGTGAAAAAGTCACTATTTTACCATATATGAGGATTTTAACTTCAAATCATAGAGCAAGGTTTCGTATTATTTAGATCCAAGAAAAGACATATGACAATGTTGTTTCCAATACAAATGATAAAAACCAATGTGTTTTCATTAGAATTAACTAAAATGTTCCTGATTTTCCGTTTATATTACCGATGGAAGATGTACACGAAAACCTCTCTATTCCGGCTGAAACGTCGATATATGCAATAAAAACCGAACTTCTCCCCTCTTCAATATCCTACTCGGTATTTCAACGAGAAACAAATGGTTGATTGAAAATGAAATATTTAAGGTTAATTTCTAATCAATTATGTGTTTGCATCATTTTTATCGTATATTTATTGAATTAATACCCATAGACTGAAAATTCACAAAAACGTGGAAAAACGGCAAAATATTGCCTAATTCGATGATATTTTGTTTAAATCACATAGAGGAAAAGGAGATAATAAAC
The DNA here is from genome assembly GCF_040958095.1 of Procambarus clarkii. Lineage (NCBI taxonomy): Eukaryota > Metazoa > Arthropoda > Malacostraca > Decapoda > Cambaridae > Procambarus > Procambarus clarkii. The sequence goes on from NC_091177.1 coordinate 18,502,568, forward strand.
GTCAAAATATTGCTAAATTCGGTGATTTTCGTACGAAACAAAATGCAAGAAAACTTGCTTAAAATGCTATATTACGCGAAATTCTGAGATTTGAAGGGCAAATCACATATCGTGATACTACATGAAATAGTATCGAAATATTCGTAAAAACGAATATATTTACGTAAAATAACACTACATGAAAAAAGTCACTATTTTACCATATATGAGGATTTTAACTTCAAATCATGGAGCGAGGTTTCGTATTATTTAGATCCAAGAAAAGACATATGACAATGTTGTTCAAATATACAAATGATAAAAACCAATGTGTTTTCATTAGAATTAACTAAAATGTTCCTGATTTTCCGTTTAAATTACCGATGGAAGATGTACACGAAAACCGCTCTATTCCGGCTGAAACGTCGATATATGCAATAAAAACAGAACTTCTCCCCTTTTCAATATCTTACACAGTATTTTACCGATAAACAAATAGTTGATTGAAAATGAAGTATTTAAGGTTATTATCTAATCAATTATGTGTTTGCATCATTTTTATCGTATATATAATGAATTAATACCCATAAACTAAAAATTCAAAGAAACGTGGAAAAACGGCAAAATATTGCCTAATTCGATGATATTTTGTTTAAATCACATAGAGGAAAAAGAGATGATAAACGTCGAAATATTGCAAAATTCGGTGATTTTTCGTACGAAACAAAATGCAAGAAAACTTGCTTAAAATGCAATATTATGCGACATTCTGAGATTTGAAGGCCAAATCACATATCGTGATACTACATGAAATAGTATCGAAATATTGGTAAAAATTAATATATTTGCGTAATATCAAACTACATGATTAACGTGAAAAAGTCACTATTTTACCATATTTGAGGATTTTAACTTCAAATCATAGAGCGAGGTTTCGTATTATTTAGATCCAAGAAAAGACATATGCCAATGTTGTTTCCAATACAAATGATAAAAAACAATGTGTTTTCATTAGAATTAACTAAAATGTTCCTGATTTTCTGTTTATATTACAGATGGAAGATGTACAGGTAAAACCGCACTAATCCGGCTGAAACGTCGAAATATGCAATAAAAACCGAATTTCTCCCCCTCTTCAATATCCTACTCAGTATTTTAACGAGAAACAAATGGTTGATTGAAAATGAAGTATTTAAGGTTATTTTCTAATCAATTATGTGTTTGCATCATTTGTATCGTATATTTATTGAATTAATGCCCATAAACTGAAAATTCACAAAACTTGGAAAAACGGCAAAATATTGCCTAATTCGATGATATTTTGTTTATTCCCATAAAGGAAAAGGAAATGATAAACGTCAAAATATTGCTAAATTCGAGGATTTTTCGTACGAAACAAAATGCAAGAAAACTTGCTTAAAATGCAATATTACGCGAAATTCTGAGATTTGAAGGCCAAATCTCGTATCGTGATACTACATGAAATAGTATCAAAATATTGGTAAAAACGAATATATTTACGTAAAATCACACTACATGAAAAACGTGAAAAAAGTCACTATTTTACCATATATGAGGATTTTAACTTCAAATCATGGAGCGAGGTTTCGTATTATTTAGATCCAAGAAAAGACATATGACAATGTTGTTCATATATACAAATGATAAAAACCAATGTGTTTTCATTAGAATTAACTAAAATGTTCCTGATTTTCCGTTTAAATTACCGATGGAAGATGTACACGAAAACCGCTCTATTCCGGCTGAAACGTCGATATATGCAATAAAAACAGAACTTCTCCCCATTTCAATATCTTACACAGTATTTTAACGATAAACAAATAGTTGATTGAAAATGACGTATTTAAGGTTATTATCTAATCAATTATGTGTTTGCATCATTTTTATCGTTTATATAATGAATTAATACCCATAAACTAGAAATTCAAAGAAACGTGGAAAAACGGCAAAATATTGCCTAATTCGATGATATTTTGTTTAAATCACATAGAGGAAAAAGAGATGATAAACGTCGAAATATTGCTAAATTCGGTGATTTTTCGTACGAAACAAAATGCAAGAAAACTTGCTTAAAATGCAATATTATGCGACATTCTGAGATTTGAAGGCCAAATCACATATCGTGATACTACATGAAATAGTACCAAAATATTGGTAAAAATTAATATATTTGCGTAATATCAAACTAAATGATTAACGTGAAAAAGTCACTATTTTACCATATTTGAGGATTTTAACTTCAAATCATAGAGCGAGGTTTCGTATTATTTAGATCCAGGAAAAGACATATGGCAATGTTGTTTCCAATACAAATGATAAAAAACAATGTGTTTTCATTAGAATTAACTAAAATGTTCCTGATTTACCGTTTATATTACAGATGGAAGATGTACACGTAAAACCGCTCTAATCCGGCTGAAACGTCGATATATGCAATGAAAACAGAACTTCTCCCCTCATCAATATCCTACTCAGTATTTTAACGAGAAACAAATAGTTGATTGAAAATTAAGTATTTAAGGTTATTATCTAATCAATTGTGTGTTTGCATCATTTTTATCGTATATATAATGAATTAATACCCATAAACTAAAAATTAAAAAAAAACGTGGAAAAACGGCAAAATTATGCCTAATTCGATGATATTTTGTTTAAATCACATGGAGGAAAAAGAGATGTTAAACGTCAAAATATTGCTAAATTCGGTGATTTTTCGTACGAAACAAAATGCAAGAAAACTTGCTTAAAATGCAATATTATTCGACATTCTGAGATTTGATGGCCAAATCACATATTGTGATACTACATGAAATAGTATCGAAATATTGGTAAAAATGAATATATTTACGTAATATCAAACTACATGATTAACGTGAAAAAGTCACTATTTTACCATATTTGAGGATTTTGACTTCAAATCATAGAGCGAGGTTTTGTATTATTTAGATCCAAGAAAAGACATATGACAATGTTGTTTCCAAAACAAATGATAAAAAACAATGTGTTTTCATTAGAATTAACTAAAATGTTCCCGATTTTCCGTTTATATTACAGATGGAAGATGTACACGTAAAACCGCTCTAATCCGGCTGAAACGTCGATATATGCAATAAAAAAAGAACTTCTCCCCTCTTTAATATCCTACTCAGTATTTTAACGTGAAACAAATAGTTGATTGAAAATGAAGTATTTAAGGTAATTATCTAATCAATTATGTGCTTGCATCATTTTTATCGTATATATAATGAATTAATACCCATAAACTGAAAATTCAAAAAAAACGTGGAAAAACGGCAAAATATTGCCTAATTCGATATTTTGTTTAAATCACATAGAGGAAAAGGGGATGATAAACGTCAAAATATTGCTAAATTCGATGATTTTTCGTACGAAACAAAATGCAAGAAAACTTGCTTAAAATGCAATATTATGCGACATTCTGAGATTTGATGGCCAAATCACATATCGTGATACTACATGAAATAGAATCGAAATATTGGTAAAAATGAATATATTTACGTAATATCAAACTACATGATTAACGTGAAAAAGTCACTATTTTACCATATATGAGGATTTTAACTTCAAATCATAGAGCGAGGTTTCGTATTATTTAGATCCAAGAAAAGACATATGACAATGTTGTTTCCAATACAAATGATAAAAACCAATGTGTTTTCATTAGAATTAACTAAAATGTTCCTGATTTTCCGTTTATATTACCGATGGAAGATGTACACGAAAACCTCTCTATTCCGGCTGAAACGTCGATATATGCAATAAAAACCGAACTTCTCCCCTCTTCAATATCCTACTCGGTATTTCAACGAGAAACAAATGGTTGATTGAAAATGAAATATTTAAGGTTAATTTCTAATCAATTATGTGTTTGCATCATTTTTATCGTATATTTATTGAATTAATACCCATAGACTGAAAATTCACAAAAACGTGGAAAAACGGCAAAATATTGCCTAATTCGATGATATTTTGTTTAAATCACATAGAGGAAAAGGAGATAATAAACGTCAAAATATTGCTAAATTCGGTGATTTTTCGTACGAAACAAAATGCAAGAAAACTTGCTTAAAATGCTATATTACGCGAAATTCTGAGATTTGAAGGGCAAATCACATATCGTGATACTACATGAAATAGTATCGAAATATTCGTAAAAACGAATATATTTACGTAAAATAACACTACATGAAAAAAATCACTGTTTTACCATATATGAGGATTTTAACTTCAAATCATGGAGCGAGGTTTCGTATTATTTAGATCCAAGAAAAGACATATGACGATGTTGTTCAAATATACAAATGATAAAAACCAATGTGTTTTCATTAGAATTAACTAAAATGTTCCTGATTTTCCGTTTAAATTACCGATGGAAGATGTACACGAAAACCGCTCTATTCCGGCTGAAACGTCGATATATGCAATAAAAACAGAACTTCTCCCCTTTTCAATATCTTACACAGTATTTTAACGATAAACAAATAGTTGATTGAAAATGAAGTATTTAAGGTTATTATCTAATCAATTATGTGTTTGCATCATTTTTATCGTATATATAATGAATTAATACCCATAAACTAGAAATTCAAAGAAACGTGGAAAAACGGCAAAATATTGCCTAATTCGATGATATTTTGTTTAAATCACATAGAGGAAAAAGAGATGATAAACGTCGAAATATTGCAAAATTCGGTGATTTTTCGTACGAAACAAAATGCAAGAAAACTTGCTTAAAATGCAATATTATGCGACATTCTGAGATTTGAAGGCCAAATCACATATCGTGATACTACATGAAATAGTATCGAAATATTGGTAAAAATTAATATATTTGCGTAATATCAAACTACATGATTAACGTGAAAAAGTCACTATTTGACCATATTTGAGGATTTTAACTTCAAATCATAGAGCGAGGTTTCGTATTATTTAGATCCAAGAAAAGACATATGGCAATGTTGTTTCCAATACAAATGATAAAAAACAATGTGTTTTCATTAGAATTAACTAAAATGTTCCTGATTTTCTGTTTATATTACAGATGGAAGATGTACAGGTAAAACCGCACTAATCCGGCTGAAACGTCGATATATGCAATAAAAACCGAATTTCTCCCCTCTTCAATATCCTACTCAGTATTTTAACGAGAAACAAATGGTTGATTGAAAATGAAGTATTTAAGGTTATTTTCTAATCAATTATGTGTTTGCATCATTTGTATCGTATATTTATTGAATTAATGCCCATAAACTGAAAATTCATAAAACTTGGAAAAACGGCAAAATATTGCCTAATTCGATGATATTTTGTTTATTCCCATAAAGGAAAAGGAAATGATAAACGTCAAAATATTGCTAAATTCGAGGATTTTTCGTACGAAACAAAATGCAAGAAAACTTGCTTAAAATGCAATATTACGCGAAATTCTGAGATTTGAAGGCCAAATCTCGTATCGTGATACTACATGAAATAGTATCAAAATATTGGTAAAAACTAATATATTTACGTAAAATCACACTACATGAAAAACGTGAAAAAAGTCACTATTTTACCATATATGAGGATTTTAACTTCAAATCATAGAGCGAGGTTTCGTATTATTTAGATCCAAGAAAAGACCTATGACAATGTTGTTTCCAATACAAATGATAAAAACCAATGTGTTTTCATTAGAATTAACTAAAATGTTCCTGATTATCCGTTTATATTACCGATGGAAGATGTACACGAAAACCGCTCTATTCCGGCTGAAACGTCGATATATGCAATAAAAACAGAACTTCCCCCCTTTTCAATAACTTACTCAGTATTTTATCGAGAAACAAATAGTTGATTGAAAATGAAGTATTTAAGGTTATTATCTAATCAATTATGTATTTGCATCATTTTTATGGTATATATAATGAATTAATACCCATAAACTGAAAATTAAAAAAAAACGTGGAAAAACTGAAAATATTGCCTAATTCGATGATATTTTTTTTAAATCACATAGAGGAAAAGGGGATGATAAACGTCAAAATATTGCTAAATTCGATGATTTTTCGTACAAAACAAAATGCAAGAAAACTTGCTTAAAATGCAATATTATGCGACATTCTGAGATTTGAAGGCCAAATCACATATCGTGATACTACATGAAATAGTAACGAAATATCGGAAAAAATGAATATATTTACGTAAAATCACACTACATGAAAAACGTGAAAAAAGTCACTATTTTACCATATATGAGGATTTTAACTTCAAATCATAGAGCGAGGTTTCGTATTATTTAGATCCAAGAAAAGACATATGACAATGTTGTTTCCAATACAAATGATAAAAACCAATGTGTTTTCATTAGAATTAACTAAAATGTTCCTGATTTTCCGTTTATATTACCGATGGAAGATGTACACGAAAACCGCTCTATTCCGGCTGAAACGTCGATATATGCAATAAAAGCCGAACTTCTCCCTTCTTCAATATCCTACTCGGTATTTTAACGAGAAACAAATGGTTGATTGAAAATGAAGTATTTAAGGTTAATTTCTAATCAATTATGTGTTTGCATAATTTTTATCGTATATTTATTGAATTAATACCCATAGGCTGAAAATTCACAAAAACGTGGAAAAACGGCAAAATATTGCCTAATTCGATGATATTTTGTTTAAATCACATAAAGGAAAAGGAGATGATAAACGTCAAAATATTGCTAAATTCGGTGATTTTTCGTACGAAACAAAATGCAAGAAAACTTGCTTTAAATGCAATATTACGCAAAATTCTGAGATTTGAAGGCCAAATCACATATCGTGATACTACATGAAATAGTATCGAAATATTCGTAAAAACGAATATATTTACGTAAAAAACACTACATGAAAAAAGTCACTATTTTACCATATATGAGGATTTTAACTTCAAATCATGGAGCGAGGTTTCGTATTATTTAGATCCAAGAAAAGACATATGGCAATGTTGTTTCCAATGCAAATGATAAAAACCAATGTGTTTTCATTAGAATTAACTAAAATGTTCCTGATTATCCGTTTATATTACCGATGGAAGATGTACACGAAAACCGCTCTATTCCGGGTGAAACGTCGATATATGCAATAAAAACAGAACTTCTCCCCTTTTCAATATCTTACTCAGTATTTTACCGAGAAACAAATAGTTGATTGAAAATGAAGTATTTAAGGTTATTATCTAATCAATTATGTGTTTGCATCATTTTTATCGTATATTTATTGAATTAATGCCCATAAACTGAAAATTCACAAAACTTGGAAGAACGGCAAAATATTGCCTAATTCGATGATATTTTGTTTATTCCCATAAAGGAAAAGCAAATGATAAACGTCAAAATATTGCTAAATTCGAGGATTTTTCGTACGAAACAAAATGCAAGAAAACTGGCTTAAAATGCAATATTACGCGAAATTCTGAGATTTGAAGGCCAAATCTCGTATCGTGATACTACATGAAATAGTATCGAAATATTGGTAAAAACGAATATATTTACGTAAAATCACACTACATGAAAAACGTGAAAAAAGTCACTGTTTTACCATATATGAGGATTTTAACTTCAAATCATAGAGCGAGGTTTCGTATTATTTAGATCCAAGAAAAGACATATGACAATGTTGTTTCCAATACAAATGATAAAAACCAATGTGTTTTCATTACAATTAACTAAAATGTTCCTGATTATCCGTTTATATTACCGATGGAAGATGTAGACGAAAACCGCTTTATTCCGGCTGAAACGTCGATATATGCAATAAAAACAGAACTTCCCCCCTTTTCAATAACTTACTCAGTATTTTATCGAGAAACAAATAGTTGATTGAAAATGAAGTATTTAAGGTTATTATCTAATCAATTATGTGTTTGCATCATTTTTATCGTTTATATAATGAATTAATACCCATAAACTGAAAATTAAAAAAAAACGTTTAAAAAACAACAAAATATTGCCTAATTCGATGATATTTTTTTTAAATCACATAGAGGAAAAGGGGATGATAAACGTCAAAATATTGCTAAATTCGATGATTTTTCGTACGAAACAAAATGCAAGAAAACTTGCTTAAAATGCAATATTATGCTACATTCTGAGAATTGAAGGCCAAATCACATATCGTGATACTACATGAAATCGTATCGAAATATTGGTAAAAATGAATATATTTACGTAAAATCACACTACATGAAAAACGTGAAAAAAGTCACTATTTTGCAATATATGAGGATTTTAACTTCAAATCATAGAGCGAGGTTTCGTATTATTTAGATCCAAGAAAAGACATATGACAATGTTGTTTCCAATACAAATGATAAAAACCAATGTGTTTTCATTACAATTAACTAAAATGTTCCTGATTATCCGTTTATATTACCGATGGAAGATGTAGACGAAAACCGCTTTATTCCGGCTGAAACGTCGATATATGCAATAAAAACAGAACTTCCCCCCTTTTCAATAACTTACTCAGTATTTTATCGAGAAACAAATAGTTGATTGAAAATGAAGTATTTAAGGTTATTATCTAATCAATTATGTGTTTGCATCATTTTTATCGTATATATAATGAATTAATACCCATAAACTGAAAATTAAAAAAAAACGTTTAAAAAACAACAAAATATTGCCTAATTCGATGATATTTTTTTTAAATCACATAGAGGAAAAGGGGATGATAAACGTCAAAATATTGCTAAATTCGATGATTTTTCGTACGAAACAAAATGCAAGAAAACTTGCTTAAAATGCAATATTATGCGACATTCTGAGATTTGAAGGCCAAATCACATATCGTGATACTACATGATATAGTATCGAAATATTCGTAAAAACGAATATATTTACGTAAAATAACACTACATGAAAAAAGTATCTATTTTACCATATATGAGGATTTTAACTTCAAATCATGGAGCGAGGTTTCGTATTATTTAGATCCAAGAAAAGACATATGACAATGTTGTTCCCAATACAAATGATAAAAACCAATGTGTTTTCATTAGAATTAACTAAAATGTTCCTGATTTTCCGTTTAAATTACCGATGGAAGATGTACACGAAAACCGCTCTAATCCGGCTGAAACGTCGATATATGCAATATAAACAGAACTTCTCCCCTTTTCAATATCTTACTCAGTATTTTAACGAGAAACAAATAGTTGATTGAAAATGAAGTATTTAAGGTTATTATCTAATCAATTATGTGTTTGCATCATTTTTATCGTATATATAATGAATTAATATCCATAAACTAAAAAGTTCAAAAAAATGTGGAAAAAAGGCAAAATTCGATGATATTTTGTTTAAATCACATAGAGGAAAATGAGATGATAAACGTCAAAATATTGCTAAATTCGGTGATTATTCGTACGAAACAAAATGCAAGAAAACTTGCTTAAAATGCAATATTATGCGACATTCTGAGATTTGAAGGCCAAATCACATATTGTGATACTACATGAAATAGTATCGAAATATTGGTAAAAATGAATATATTTACGTAATATCAAACTACATGATTAACGTGAAAAAGTCACTATTTTACCATATTTGAGGATTTTAACTTCATATCATAGAGCGTGGTTTCGTATTATTTAGATCCAAGAAAAGACATATGTCAATAATGTTTCCAATACAAATGATAAAAACCAATGTGTTTTCAATTGAATTAACTAAAATGTTCCTGATTTTCCGTTTATATTACCGATGGAAGATGTACACGAAAACCGCTCTATTCCGGCTGAAACGTCGATATATGCAATAAAAACAGAACTTCTCCCCTTTTCAATATCTTACTCAGTATTCTAACGAGAAACAAATAGTTGATTGAAAATGAAGTATTTAAGGTTATTATCTAATCAATTATGTGTTCGCATCATTTTTATCGTATATATAATGAATTAATACCCATAAATTGAAAGTTCAAAAAAATGTGGAAAAACGGCAAAATATTGCATAATTCGATGATATTTTGTTTAAATCACATAGAGGAAAATGAGATGATAAACGTCAAAATATTGCTAAATTCGGTGATTTTTCGTACGAAACAAAATGCAAGAAAACTTGCTTAAAATGCAATAATATGCGACATTCTGAGATTTGAAGGCCAAATCACATATCGTGATACTACATGAAATAATATCGAAATATTGGTAAAATTAATATATTTGCGTAATATCAAACTACATGATTAACGTGAAAAAGTCACTATTTTACCATATTTGAGGATTTTGACTTCAAATCATAGAGCGAGGTTTTGTATTATTTAGATCCAAGAAAAGACATATGACAATGTTGTTTCCAAAACAAATGATAAAAAAAAATGTGTTTTCATTAGAATTAACTAAAATGTTCCTGATTTTCCGTTTATATTACAGATGGAAGATGTACACGTAAAACCGCTCTAATCCGGCTGAAACGTCGATATATGCAATAAAAATAGAACTTCTCCCCTCTTCAATATCCTACTCAGTATTTTAACGAGAAACAAATAGTTGATTGAAAATGAAGTATTTAAAGTTATTATCTAATCAATTATGTGCTTGCATCATTTTTATCGTATATATAATGAATTAATACCCATAAACTGAAAATTTAAAAAAACGTGGAAAAACGGCAAAATATTGCCTAATTCGATGATATTTTGTTTAAATCACATAAAGGAAAAAGAGATGATAAACGTCAAAATATTGCTAAATTCGGTGATTTTTCGTTCGAAACAAAATGCAAGAAAACTTGCTTAAAATGCAATATTACGCGAAATTCTGATATTTGAAGGGCAAATCACATATCGTGATACTACATGAAATAGTATCGAAATATTCGTAAAAACGAATATATTTACGTAAAATAACACTACATGAAAAAAGTCACTATTTTACCATATATGAGGATTTTAACTTCAAATCATGGAGCGAGGTTTCGTATTATTTAGATCCAAGAAAAGACATATGGCAATGTTGTTTCCAATGCAAATGATAAAAACCAATGTGTTTTCATTAGAATTAACTAAAATGTTCCTGATTTTCCGTTTATATTACCGATGGAAGATGTACACGAAAACGGCTCTATTCCGGCAGAAACGTCGATATATGCAATAAAAACAGAACTTCTCCCCTTTTCAATATCTTACTCAGTATTTTAAAAAGAAACAAATAGTTGATTGAAAATGAAGTATTTAAGGTTAATTTCTAATCAATTATGTGTTTGCATAATTTTTATCGTATATTTATTGAATTAATACCCATAGGCTGAAAATTCACAAAAACGTGGAAAAACGGCAAAATATTGCCTAATTCGATGATATTTTGTTTAAATCACATAAAGGAAAAGGAGATGATAAACGTCAAAATATTGCTAAATTCGGTGATTTTTCGTACGAAACAAAATGCAAGAAAACTTGCTTTAAATGCAATATTACGCAAAATTCTGAGATTTGAAGGCCAAATCACATATCGTGATACTACATGAAATAGTATCGAAATATTCGTAAAAACGAATATATTTACGTAAAAAACACTACATGAAAAAAGTCACTATTTTACCATATATGAGGATTTTAACTTCAAATCATGGAGCGAGGTTTCGTATTATTTAGATCCAAGAAAAGACATATGGCAATGTTGTTTCCAATGCAAATGATAAAAACCAATGTGTTTTCATTAGAATTAACTAAAATGTTCCTGATTATCCGTTTATATTACCGATGGAAGATGTACACGAAAACCGCTATATTCCGGGTGAAACGTCGATATATGCAATAAAAACAGAACTTCTCCCCTTTTCAATATCTTACTCAGTATTTTACCGAGAAACAAATAGTTGATTGAAAATGAAGTATTTAAGGTTATTATCTAATCAATTATGTGTTTGCATCATTTTTATCGTATATTTATTGAATTAATGCCCATAAACTGAAAATTCACAAAACTTGGAAGAACGGCAAAATATTGCCTAATTCGATGATATTTTGTTTATTCCCATAAAGGAAAAGCAAATGATAAACGTCAAAATATTGCTAAATTCGAGGATTTTTCGTACGAAACAAAATGCAAGAAAACTGGCTTAAAATGCAATATTACGCGAAATTCTGAGATTTGAAGGCCAAATCTCGTAACGTGATACTACATGAAATAGTATCGAAATATTGGTAAAAACGAATATATTTACGTAAAATCACACTACATGAAAAACGTGAAAAAAGTCACTGTTTTACCATATATGAGGATTTTAACTTCAAATCATAGAGCGAGGTTTCGTATTATTTAGATCCAAGAAAAGACATATGACAATGTTGTTTCCAATACAAATGATTAAAAACCAATGTGTTTTCATTACAATTAACTAAAATGTTCCTGATTATCCGTTTATATTACCGATGGAAGATGTAGACGAAAACCGCTTTATTCCGGCTGAAACGTCGATATATGCAATAAAAACAGAACTTCCCCCCTTTTCAATAACTTACTCAGTATTTTATCGAGAAACAAATAGTTGATTGAAAATGAAGTATTTAAGGTTATTATCTAATCAATTATGTGTTTGCATCATTTTTATCGTTTATATAATGAATTAATACCCATAAACTGAAAATTAAAAAAAAACGTTTAAAAAACAACAAAATATTGCCTAATTCGATGATATTTTTTTTAAATCACATAGAGGAAAAGGGGATGATAAACGTCAAAATATTGCTAAATTCGATGATTTTTCGTACGAAACAAAATGCAAGAAAACTTGCTTAAAATGCAATATTATGCGACATTCTGAGAATTGAAGGCCAAATCACATATCGTGATACTACATGAAATCGTATCGAAATATTGGTAAAAATGAATATATTTACGTAAAATCACACTACATGAAAAACGTGAAAAAAGTCACTATTTTGCAATATATGAGGATTTTAACTTCAAATCATAGAGCGAGGTTTCGTATTATTTAGATCCAAGAAAAGACATATGACAATGTTGTTTCCAATACAAATGATAAAAACCAATGTGTTTTCATTACAATTAACTAAAATGTTCCTGATTATCCGTTTATATTACCGATGGAAGATGTAGACGAAAACCGCTTTATTCCGGCTGAAACGTCGATATATGCAATAAAAACAGAACTTCCCCCCTTTTCAATAACTTACTCAGTATTTTATCGAGAAACAAATAGTTGATTGAAAATGAAGTATTTAAGGTTATTATCTAATCAATTATGTGTTTGCATCATTTTTATCGTATATATAATGAATTAATACCCATAAACTGAAAAAAAAAAAAAAACGTTTAAAAAACAACAAAATATTGCCTAATTCGATGATATTTTTTTTAAATCACATAGAGGAAAAGGGGATGATAAACGTCAAAATATTGCTAAATTCGATGATTTTTCGTACGAAACAAAATGCAAGAAAACTTGCTTAAAATGCAATATTATGCGACATTCTGAGATTTGAAGGCCAAATCACATATCGTGATACTACATGATATAGTATCGAAATATTCGTAAAAACGAATATATTTACGTAAAATAACACTACATGAAAAAAGTATCTATTTTACCATATATGAGGATTTTAACTTCAAATCATGGAGCGAGGTTTCGTATTATTTAGATCAAAGAAAAGACATATGACAATGTTGTTCCCAATACAAATGATAAAAACCAATGTGTTTTCATTAGAATTAACTAAAATGTTCCTGATTTTCCGTTTAAATTACCGATGGAAGATGTACACGAAAACCGCTCTAATCCGGCTGAAACGTCGATATATGCAATATAAACAGAACTTCTCCCCTTTTCAATATCTTACTCAGTATTTTAACGAGAAACAAATAGTTGATTGAAAATGAAGTATTTAAGGTTATTATCTAATCAATTATGTGTTTGCATCATTTTTATCGTATATATAATGAATTAATATCCATAAACTAAAAAAGTTCAAAAAAATGTGGAAAAAAGGCAAAATTCGATGATATTTTGTTTAAATCACATAGAGGAAAATGAGATGATAAACGTCAAAATATTGCTAAATTCGGTGATTATTCGTACGAAACAAAATGCAAGAAAACTTGCTTAAAATGCAATATTATGCGACATTCTGAGATTTGAAGGCCAAATCACATATTGTGATACTACATGAAATAGTATCGAAATATTGGTAAAAATGAATATATTTACGTAATATCAAACTACATGATTAACGTGAAAAAGTCACTATTTTACCATATTTGAGGATTTTAACTTCATATCATAGAGCGTGGTTTCGTATTATTTAGATCCAAGAAAAGACATATGTCAATAATGTTTCCAATACAAATGATAAAAACCAATGTGTTTTCAATTGAATTAACTAAAATGTTCCTGATTTTCCGTTTATATTACCGATGGAAGATGTACACGAAAACCGCTCTATTCCGGCTGAAACGTCGATATATGCAATAAAAACAGAACTTCTCCCCTTTTCAATATCTTACTCAGTATTTTAACGAGAAACAAATAGTTGATTGAAAATGAAGTATTTAAGGTTATTATCTAATCAATTATGTGTTCGCATCATTTTTATCGTATATATAATGAATTAATACCCATAAATTGAAAGTTCAAAAAAATGTGGAAAAACGGCAAAATATTGCATAATTCGATGATATTTTGTTTAAATCACATAGAGGAAAATGAGATGATAAACGTCAAAATATTGCTAAATTCGGTGATTTTTCGTACGAAACAAAATGCAAGAAAACTTGCTTAAAATGCAATAATATGCGACATTCTGAGATTTGAAGGCCAAATCACATATCGTGATACTACATGAAATAATATCGAAATATTGGTAAAATTAATATATTTGCGTAATATCAAACTACATGATTAACGTGAAAAAGTCACTATTTTACCATATTTGAGGATTTTGACTTCAAATCATAGAGCGAGGTTTTGTATTATTTAGATCCAAGAAAAGACATATGACAATGTTGTTTCCAAAACAAATGATAAAAAAAAATGTGTTTTCATTAGAATTAACTAAAATGTTCCTGATTTTCCGTTTATATTACAGATGGAAGATGTACATGTAAAACCGCTCTAATCCGGCTGAAACGTCGATATATGCAATAAAAATAGAACTTCTCCCCTCTTCAATATCCTACTCAGTATTTTAACGAGAAACAAATAGTTGATTGAAAATGAAGTATTTAAAGTTATTATCTAATCAATTATGTGCTTGCATCATTTTTATCGTATATATAATGAATTAATACCCATAAACTGAAAATTTAAAAAAACGTGGAAAAACGGCAAAATATTGCCTAATTCGATGATATTTTGTTTAAATCACATAAAGGAAAAAGAGATGATAAACGTCAAAATATTGCTAAATTCGGTGATTTTTCGTTCGAAACAAAATGCAAGAAAACTTGCTTAAAATGCAATATTACGCGAAATTCTGATATTTGAAGGGCAAATCACATATCGTGATACTACATGAAATAGTATCGAAATATTCGTAAAAACGAATATATTTACGTAAAATAACACTACATGAAAAAAGTCACTATTTTACCATATATGAGGATTTTAACTTCAAATCATGGAGCGAGGTTTCGTATTATTTAGATCCAAGAAAAGACATATGGCAATGTTGTTTCCAATGCAAATGATAAAAACCAATGTGTTTTCATTAGAATTAACTAAAATGTTCCTGATTTTCCGTTTATATTACCGATGGAAGATGTACACGAAAACGGCTCTATTCCGGCAGAAACGTCGATATATGCAATAAAAACAGAACTTCTCCCCTTTTCAATATCTTACTCAGTATTTTAAAAAGAAACAAATAGTTGATTGAAAATGAAGTATTTAAGGTTAATTTCTAATCAATTATGTGTTTGCATAATTTTTATCGTATATTTATTGAATTAATACCCATAGGCTGAAAATTCACAAAAACGTGGAAAAACGGCAAAATATTGCCTAATTCGATGATATTTTGTTTAAATCACATAAAGGAAAAGGAGATGATAAACGTCAAAATATTGCTAAATTCGGTGATTTTTCGTACGAAACAAAATGCAAGAAAACTTGCTTTAAATGCAATATTACGCAAAATTCTGAGATTTGAAGGCCAAATCACATATCGTGATACTACATGAAATAGTATCGAAATATTCGTAAAAACGAATATATTTACGTAAAAAACACTACATGAAAAAAGTCACTATTTTACCATATATGAGGATTTTAACTTCAAATCATGGAGCGAGGTTTCGTATTATTTAGATCCAAGAAAAGACATATGGCAATGTTGTTTCCAATGCAAATGATAAAAACCAATGTGTTTTCATTAGAATTAACTAAAATGTTCCTGATTATCCGTTTATATTACCGATGGAAGATGTACACGAAAACCGCTATATTCCGGGTGAAACGTCGATATATGCAATAAAAACAGAACTTCTCCCCTTTTCAATATCTTACTCAGTATTTTACCGAGAAACAAATAGTTGATTGAAAATGAAGTATTTAAGGTTATTATCTAATCAATTATGTGTTTGCATCATTTTTATCGTATATTTATTGAATTAATGCCCATAAACTGAAAATTCACAAAACTTGGAAGAACGGCAAAATATTGCCTAATTCGATGATATTTTGTTTATTCCCATAAAGGAAAAGCAAATGATAAACGTCAAAATATTGCTAAATTCGAGGATTTTTCGTACGAAACAAAATGCAAGAAAACTGGCTTAAAATGCAATATTACGCGAAATTCTGAGATTTGAAGGCCAAATCTCGTAACGTGATACTACATGAAATAGTATCGAAATATTGGTAAAAACGAATATATTTACGTAAAATCACACTACATGAAAAACGTGAAAAAAGTCACTGTTTTACCATATATGAGGATTTTAACTTCAAATCATAGAGCGAGGTTTCGTATTATTTAGATCCAAGAAAAGACATATGACAATGTTGTTTCCAATACAAATGATAAAAACCAATGTGTTTTCATTACAATTAACTAAAATGTTCCTGATTATCCGTTTATATTACCGATGGAAGATGTAGACGAAAACCGCTTTATTCCGGCTGAAACGTCGATATATGCAATAAAAACAGAACTTCCCCCCTTTTCAATAACTTACTCAGTATTTTATCGAGAAACAAATAGTTGATTGAAAATGAAGTATTTAAGGTTATTATCTAATCAATTATGTGTTTGCATCATTTTTATCGTTTATATAATGAATTAATACCCATAAACTGAAAATTAAAAAAAAACGTTTAAAAAACAACAAAATATTGCCTAATTCGATGATATTTTTTTTAAATCACATAGAGGAAAAGGGGATGATAAACGTCAAAATATTGCTAAATTCGATGATTTTTCGTACGAAACAAAATGCAAGAAAACTTGCTTAAAATGCAATATTATGCGACATTCTGAGAATTGAAGGCCAAATCACATATCGTGATACTACATGAAATCGTATCGAAATATTGGTAAAAATGAATATATTTACGTAAAATCACACTACATGAAAAACGTGAAAAAAGTCACTATTTTGCATTATATGAGGATTTTAACTTCAAATCATAGAGCGAGGTTTCGTATTATTTAGATCCAAGAAAAGACATATGACAATGTTGTTTCCAATACAAATGATAAAAACCAATGTGTTTTCATTACAATTAACTAAAATGTTCCTGATTATCCGTTTATATTACCGATGGAAGATGTAGACGAAAACCGCTTTATTCCGGCTGAAACGTCGATATATGCAATAAAAACAGAACTTCCCCCCTTTTCAATAACTTACTCAGTATTTTATCGAGAAACAAATAGTTGATTGAAAATGAAGTATTTAAGGTTATTATCTAATCAATTATGTGTTTGCATCATTTTTATCGTATATATAATGAATTAATACCCATAAACTGAAAAAAAAAAAAAAACGTTTAAAAAACAACAAAATATTGCCTAATTCGATGATATTTTTTTTAAATCACATAGAGGAAAAGGGGATGATAAACGTCAAAATATTGCTAAATTCGATGATTTTTCGTACGAAACAAAATGCAAGAAAACTTGCTTAAAATGCAATATTATGCGACATTCTGAGATTTGAAGGCCAAATCACATATCGTGATACTACATGATATAGTATCGAAATATTCGTAAAAACGAATATATTTACGTAAAATAACACTACATGAAAAAAGTATCTATTTTACCATATATGAGGATTTTAACTTCAAATCATGGAGCGAGGTTTCGTATTATTTAGATCAAAGAAAAGACATATGACAATGTTGTTCCCAATACAAATGATAAAAACCAATGTGTTTTCATTAGAATTAACTAAAATGTTCCTGATTTTCCGTTTAAATTACCGATGGAAGATGTACACGAAACCCGCTCTAATCCGGCTGAAACGTCGATATATGCAATATAAACAGAATTTCTCCCCTTTTCAATATCTTACTCAGTATTTTAACGAGAAACAAATAGTTGATTGAAAATGAAGTATTTAAGGTTATTATCTAATCAATTATGTGTTTGCATCATTTTTATCGTATATATAATGAATTAATATCCATAAACTAAAAAAGTTCAAAAAAATGTGGAAAAAAGGCAAAATTCGATGATATTTTGTTTAAATCACATAGAGGAAAATGAGATGATAAACGTCAAAATATTGCTAAATTCGGTGATTATTCGTACGAAACAAAATGCAAGAAAACTTGCTTAAAATGCAATATTATGCGACATTCTGAGATTTGAAGGCCAAATCACATATTGTGATACTACATGAAATAGTATCGAAATATTGGTAAAAATGAATATATTTACGTAATATCAAACTACATGATTAACGTGAAAAAGTCACTATTTTACCATATTTGAGGATTTTAACTTCATATCATAGAGCGTGGTTTCGTATTATTTAGATCCAAGAAAAGACATATGACAATAATGTTTCCAATACAAATGATAAAAACCAATGTGTTTTCAATTGAATTAACTAAAATGTTCCTGATTTTCCGTTTATATTACCGATGGAAGATGTACACGAAAACCGCTCTATTCCGGCTGAAACGTCGATATATGCAATAAAAACAGAACTTCTCCCCTTTTCAATATCTTACTCAGTATTTTAACGAGAAACAAATAGTTGATTGAAAATGAAGTATTTAAGGTTATTATCTAATCAATTATGTGTTCGCATCATTTTTATCGTATATATAATGAATTAATACCCATAAATTGAAAGTTCAAAAAAATGTGGAAAAACGGCAAAATATTGCATAATTCGATGATATTTTGTTTAAATCACATAGAGGAAAATGAGATGATAAACGTCAAAATATTGCTAAATTCGGTGATTTTTCGTACGAAACAAAATGCAAGAAAACTTGCTTAAAATGCAATAATATGCGACATTCTGAGATTTGAAGGCCAAATCACATATCGTGATACTACATGAAATAATATCGAAATATTGGTAAAATTAATATATTTGCGTAATATCAAACTACATGATTAACGTGAAAAAGTCACTATTTTACCATATTTGAGGATTTTGACTTCAAATCATATAGCGAGGTTTTGTATTATTTAGATCCAAGAAAAGACATATGACAATGTTGTTTCCAAAACAAATGATAAAAAAAAATGTGTTTTCATTAGAATTAACTAAAATGTTCCTGATTTTCCGTTTATATTACAGATGGAAGATGTACACGTAAAACCGCTCTAATCCGGCTGAAACGTCGATATATGCAATAAAAATAGAACTTCTCCCCTCTTCAATATCCTACTCAGTATTTTAACGAGAAACAAATAGTTGATTGAAAATGAAGTATTTAAAGTTATTATCTAATCAATTATGTGCTTGCATCATTTTTATCGTATATATAATGAATTAATACCCATAAACTGAAAATTCAAAAAAACGTGGAAAAACGGCAAAATATTGCCTAATTCGATGATATTTTGTTTAAATCACATAAAGGAAAAAGAGATGATAAACGTCAAAATATTGCTAAATTCGGTGATTTTTCGTTCGAAACAAAATGCAAGAAAACTTGCTTAAAATGCAATATTACGCGAAATTCTGATATTTGAAGGGCAAATCACATATCGTGATAATACATGAAATAGTATCGAAATATTCGTAAAAACGAATATATTTACGTAAAATAACACTACATGAAAAAAGTCACTATTTTACCATATATGAGGATTTTAACTTCAAATCATGGAGCGAGGTTTTGTATTATTTAGATCCAAGAAAAGACATATGACAATGTTGTTCAAATATACAAATGATAAAAACCAATGTGTTTTCATTAGAATTAACTAAAATGTTCCTAATTTTCCGTTTAAATTACCGATGGAAGATGTACACGAAAACCGCTCTATTGCGGCTGAAACGTCGATATATGCAATAAAAACAGAACTTCTCCCCTTTTCAATATCTTACTCATTATTTTAACGAGAAACAAATAGTTGATTGAAAATGAAGTATTTAAGGTTATTATCTAATCAATTATGTGTTTGCATCATTTTTATAGTATATATAATGAATTAATACCCATAAACCAAAAATTCAAAGAAACGTGGAAAAACGGCAAAATATTGCCTAATTCGATGATATTTTGTTTAAATCACATAGAGGAAAAAGAGATGATAAACGTCGAAATATTGCTAAATTCGGTGATTTTTCGTACGAAACAAAATGCAAGAAAACTTGCTTAAAATGCAATATTATGCGACATTCTGAGATTTGAAGGCCAAATCACATATCCTGATACTACATGAAATAGTATCGAAATATTGGTAAAAATTAATATATTTGCGTAATATCAAACTACATGATTAACGTGAAAAAGTCACTATTTTACCATATTTGAGGATTTTAACTTCAAATCATAGAGCGAGGTTTCGTATTATTTAGATCCAAGGAAAGACATATGACAATGTTGTATCCAATACAAATGATAAAAAACAATGTGTTTTCATTAGAATTAACTAAAATGTTCCTGATTTTCCGTTTATATTACAGATGGAAGATGCACTGGTAAAACCGCTCTAATCCGGCTGAAACGTCGATATATGCAATAAAAACCGAATTTCTCCCCTCTTCAATATCCTACTCAGTATTTTAACGAGAAACTGAAAACTGGTTGATTGAAAATGAAGTATTTAAGGATATTATCTAATCAATTATGTGTTTGCATCATTTTTATCGTATATATAATGAATTAATACCCATAAACTAAAAATAAAAAAAAACGTAGAAAAACGGCAAAATATTGCCTAATTCGATGATATTTTGTTTAAATCACATAGAGGAAAAAGAGATGTTAAACGTCAAAATATTGCTAAATTCGGTGATTTTTCGTACGAAATAAAATGCAAGAAAACTTGCTTAAAATGCAATATTTTGCGACATTCTGAGATTTGAAGGCCAAATCACATATCGTGATACTACATGAAATAGTATCGAAATATTGGTAAAAATGAATATATTTACGTAATATCAAACTACATGATTAACGTGAAAAAGTCACTATTTTACCATATATGAGGATTTTAACTTCAAATCATAGAGCGAGGTTTCGTATTATTTAGATCCAAGAAAAGACATATGACAATGTTGTTTCCAATACAAATGATAAAAACCAATGTGTTTTCATTTGAATTAACTAAAATGTTCCTGATTTTCCGTTTATATTACCGATGGAAGATGTACACGAAAACCGCTCTATTCCGGCTGAAACGTCGATATATGCAATAAAAACCGAACTTCTCCCCTCTTCAATATCCTACTCGGTATTTCAACGAGAAACAAATGATTGATTGAAAATGAAGTATTTAAGGTTAATTTCTAATCAATTATGTGTTTGCATCATTTTTATCGTATATTTATTGAATTAATACCCATAGACTGAAAATTCACAAAAACGTGGAAAAACGGCAAAATATTGCCTAATTCGATGATATTTTGTTTAAATCAAATAGAGGAAAAGGAGATGATAAACGTCAAAATATTGCTAAATTCGGTGATTTTTCGTACGAAACAAAATGCAAGAAAACTTGCTTAAAATGCTATATTACGCGAAATTCTGAGATTTGAAGGGCAAATCACATATCGTGATACTACATGAAATAATATCGAAGTATTCGTAAAAACGAATATATTTACGTAAAATAACACTACATGAAAAAAGTCACTATTTTACCATATATGAGGATTTTAACTTCAAATCATGGAGCGAGGTTTCGTATTATTTAGATCCAAGAAAAGACATATGACAATGTTGTTCAAATATACAAATGATAAAAACCAATGTGTTTTCATTAGAATTAACTAAAATGTTCCTGATTTTCCGTTTAAATTACCGATGGAAGATGTACACGAAAACCGCTCTATTCCGGCTGAAACGTCGATATATGCAATAAAAACAGAACTTCTCCCCTTTTCAATATCTTACTCAGTATTTTAACGAGAAACAAATAGTTGATTGAAAATGAAGTATTTAAAGTTATTATCTAACCAATTATGTGTTTGCATCATTTTTATCGTATATATAAAGAATTAATACCCATAAACTAGAAATTCAAAAAAACGTGGAAAAACGGCAAAATATTGCCTAATTCGATGATATTTTGTTTAACTCACAGAGGAAAAAGAGATGATAAACGTCGAAATATTGCTAAATTCGGTGATTTTTTGTACGAAACAAAATGCAAGAAAACTTGCTTAAAATGCAATATTATGCGACATTCTGAGAATTGAAGGCCAAATCACATATCGTGATACTACATGAAATCGTATCGAAATATTGGTAAAAATGAATATATTTACGTAATATCACACTACATGAAAAACGTGAAAAAAGTCACTATTTTACAATATATGAGGATTTTAACTTCAAATCATAGAGCGAGGTTTCGTATTATTTAGATCCAAGAAAAGACATATGACAATGTTGTTTCCAATACAAATGATAAAAACCAATGTGTTTTCATTAGAATTAACTAAAATGTTCCTGATTTTCCGTTTATATTACCGATGGAAGATGTACACGAAAACCGCTCTATTCCGGCTGAAACGTCGATATATGCAATAAAAACCGAACTTCTCCCCTCTTCAATATCCTACTCGGTATTTCAACGAGAAACAAATGGTTGATTGAAAATGAAGTATTTAAGGTTAATTTCTAATCAATTATGTGTTTGCATCATTTTTATCGTATATTTATTGAATTAATACCCATAGACTGAAAATTCACAAAAACGTGGAAAAACGGCAAAATATTGCCTAATTCGATGATATTTTGTTTAAATCACATAAAGGAAAAGGAGATGATACACGTCAAAATATTGCTAAATTCGGTGATTTTTCGTACGAAACAAAATGCAAGAAAACTTGCTTAAAATGCAATATTACGCGAAATTCTGAGATTTGAAGGCCAAATCACATATCGTGATACTACATGATATAGTATCGAAATATTCCTAAAAACGAATATATTTACGTAAAATAACACTACATGAAAAAAGTATCTATTTTACAATATATGAGGATTTTAACTTCAAATCATGGAGCGAGGTTGCGTATTATTTAGATCCAAGAAAAGACATATGACAATGTTGTTCCCAATACAAATGATAAAAACCAATGTGCTTTCATTAGAATTAACTAAAATGTTCCTGATTTTCCGTTTAAATTACCGATGGAAGATGTACACGAAAACCGCTCTAATCCGGCTGAAACGTCGATATATGCAATAAAAACAGAACTTCTCCCCTTTTCAATATCTTACTCAGTATTTTAACGAGAAACAAATAGTTGATTGAAAATGAAGTATTTAAGGTTATTATCTAATCAATTATGTGTTTGCATCATTTTTATCGTATATATAATGAATTAATATCCATAAACTGAAAGTTCAAAAAAATGTGGAAAAACGGCAAAATTCGATGATATTTTGTTTAAATCACATAGAGGAAAATGAGATGATAAACGTCAAAATATTGCTAAATTCGGTGATTATTCGTACGAAACAAAATGCAAGAAAACTTGCTTAAAATGCAATATTATGCGACATTCTGAGATTTGAAGGCCAAATCACATATTGTGATACTACATGAAATAGTATCGAAATATTGGTAAAAATGAATATATTTACGTAATATCAAACTACATGATTAACGTGAAAAAGTCACTATTTTACCATATTTGAGGATTTTAACTTCAAATCATAGAGCGTGGTTTCGTATTATTTAGATCCAAGAAAAGACATATGACAATAATGTTTCCAATACAAATGTTAAAAACCAATGTGTTTTCAATTGAATTAACTAAAATGTTCCTGATTTTCCGTTTATATTACCGATGGAAGATGTACACGAAAACCGCTCTCTTCCGGCTGAAACGTCGATATATGCAATAAAAACAGAACTTCTCCCCTTTTCAATATCTTACTCAGTATTTTAACGAGAAACAAATAGTTGATTGAAAATGATGTATTTAAGGTTAATTTCTAATCAATTATGTGTTTGCATCATTTTTATCGTATATTTATTGAATTAATACCCATAGACTGAAAATTCACAAAAACGTGGAAAAACGGCAAAATATTGCCTAATTCGATGATATTTTGTTTAAATCACATAGAGGAAAAGGAGATGATAAACGTCAAAATATTGCTAAATTCGGTGATTTTTCGTACGAAACAAAATGCAAGAAAACTTGCTTAAAATGCTATATTACGCGAAATTCTGAGATTTGAAGGGCAAATCACATATCGTGATACTACATGAAATAGTATCGAAATATTCGTAAAAACGAATATATTTACGTAAAATAACACTACATGAAAAAAGTCACTGTTTTACCATATATGAGGATTTTAACTTCAAATCATGGAGCGAGGTTTCGTATTATTTAGATCCAAGAAAAGACATATGATAATGTTGTTCAAATATACAAATGATAAAAACCAATGTGTTTTCATTAGAATGAACTAAAATGTTCCTGATTTTCCGTTTAAATTACCGATGGAAGATGTACACGAAAACCGCTTTATTCCGGCTGAAACGTCGATATATGCAATAAAAACAGAACTTCTCCCCTTTTCAATATCTTACTCAGTATTTTAACGAGAAACAAATAGTTGATTGAAAATGAAGTATTTAAAGTTATTATCTAACCAATTATGTGTTTGCATCATTTTTATCGTATATATAAAGAATTAATTCCCATAAAATAGAAATTCAAAAAAACGTGGAAAAACGGCAAAATATTGCCTAATTCGATGATATTTTGTTTAAATCACATAGAGGAAAAAGAGACGATAAACGTCGAAATATTGCTAAATTCGGTGATTTTTTGTACGAAACAAAATGCAAGAAAACTTGCTTAAAATGCAATATTATGCGACATTCTAAGATTTGAAGGCCAAATCACATATCGTGATACTACATGAAATAGTATCGAAATATTGGTAAAAATTAATATATTTGCGTAATATCAAACTACATGATTAACGTGAAAAAGTCACTATTTTACCATATTTGAGGATTTTAACTTCAAATCATAGAGCGAGGTTTCGTATAATTAAGATCCAAGAAAAGACATATGACAATGTTGTTTCCAATACAAATGATAACAAACAATGTGTTTTCATTAGAATTAACTAAAATGTTCCTAATTTTCCGTTTATATTACAGATGGAAGATGTACACGTAAAACCGCTCTAATCCGGCTGAAACGTCTATATATGCAATAAAAACCGAACTTCTCCCCTCTTCAATATCCTACTCAGTATTTTAACGAGAAACAAATGTTTGATTGAAAATTAAGTATTTAAGGTTATTTTCTAATCAATTATGTGTTTGCATCATTTGTATCGTATATTTATTGAATTAATACCCATAGACTGAAAATTCACAAAACTTGGAAAAGGCAAAATATTGCCTAATTCGATGATATTTTGTTTATTCCCATAAAGGAAAAGGAGATGATAAACGTCAAAATATTGCTAAATTCGAGGATTTTTCGTACGAAACAAAATGCAAGAAAACTTGCTTAAAATGCAATATTACGCGAAATTCTGAGATTTGAAGGCCAAATCACGTATCGTGATACTACATGAAATAGTATCGAAATATTGGTAAAAACGAATATATTTACGTAAAATCACACTACATGAAAAAGGTAAAAAAAGTCACTCTTTTACCATATATGAGGATTTTAACTTCAAATCATAGAGCGAGGTTTCGTATTATTTAGATCCAAGAAAAGACATATGAAAATGTTGTTTCCAATACAAATGATAAAAACCAATGTGTTTTTATTAGAATTAACTAAAATGTTCCTGATTTTCCGTTTATATTACCGGTGGAAGATGTACACGAAAACCGCTCTATTCCGGCTGAAACGTCGATATATGCAATAAAAACAGAACTTCCCCCCTTTTCAATAACTTACTAAGTATTTTATCGAGAAACAAATAGTTGATTGAAAATGAAGTATTTAAGGTTATTATCTAATCAATTATGTGTTTGCATCATTTTTATCGTATATATAATGAATTAATACCCATAAACTGAAAATTCAAAAAAAACGTTTAAAAAACAACAAAATATTGCCTAATTCGATGATATTTTTTTTAAATCACATAGAGGAAAAGGGGATGATAAACGTCAAAATATTGCTAAATTCGATGATTTTTCGTACGAAACAAAATGCAAGAAAACTTGCTTAAAATGCAATATTATGCGACATTCTGAGAATTGAAGGCCAAATCACATATCGTGATTCTACATGAAATCGTATCGAAATATTGGTAAAAATGAATATATTTAAGTAAAATCACACAACATGAAAAACGTGAAAAAAGTCACTATTTTACAATATATGAGGATTTTAACTTCAAATCATAGAGCGAGGTTTCGTATTATTTAGATCCAAGAATAGACATATGACAATAATGTTTCCAATACAAATGATAAAAACCAATGTGTTTTCAATTGAATTAACTAAAATGTTCCTGATTTTCCGTTTATATTACCGATGGAAGATGTACACGAAAACCGCTCTATTCCGGCTGAAACGTCGATATATGCCATAAAAACAGAACTTCTCCCCTTTTCAATATCTTACTCAGTATTTTAACGAGAAACAAATAGTTGATTGAAAATGAAGTATTTAAGGTTAATTTTTAATCAATTATGTGTTCGCATCATTTTTATCGTATATATAATGAATTAATACCCATAAATTGAAAGTTCAAAAAAATGTGGAAAAACGGCAAAATATTGCATAATTCGATGATATTTTCTTTAAATCACATAGAGGAAAATGAGATGATAAACGTCAAAATATTGCTAAATTCGGTGATTTTTCGTACGAAACAAAATGCAAGAAAACTTGCTTAAAATGCAATAATATGCGACATTCTGAGATTTGAAGGCCAAATCACATATCGTGATACTACATGAAATAGTATCGAAATATTGGTAAAATTAATATATTTGCGTAATATCAAACTACATGATTAACGTGAAAAAGTCACTATTTTACCATATTTGAGGATTTTGACTTCAAATCATAGAGCGAGGTTTTGTATTATTTAGATCCAAGAAAAGACATATGACAATGTTGTTTCCAAAACAAATGATAAAAAACAATGTGTTTTCATTAGAATTAACTAAAATGTTCCTGATTTTCCGTTTATATTACAGATGGAAGATGTACACGTAAAACCGCTCTAATCCGGCTGAAACGTCGATATATGCAATAAAAATAGAACTTCTCCCCTCTTCAATATCCTACTCAGTATTTTAACGAGAAACAAATAGTTGATTGAAAATGAAGTATTTAAAGTTATTATCTAATCAATTATGTGCTTGCATCATTTTTATCGTATATATAATGAATTAATACCCATAAACTGGAAATTCAAAAAAACGTGGAAAAACGGCAAAATATTGCCTAATTCGATGATATTTTGTTTAAATCACATAGAGGAAAAGGGGATGATAAACGTCAAAATATTGCTAAATTCGATGATTTTTCGTACGAAACAAAATGCAAGAAAACTTGCTTAAAATGCAATATTATGCGACATGCTGAGATTTAAAGGCCAAATCACATATCGTGATACTACATGAAATAGTATCGAAATATTGGTAAAAATGAATATATTTACGTAATATCAAACTACATGATTAACGTGAAAAAGTCACTATTTTACCATATATGAGGATTTTAACTTCAAATCATAGAGCGAGGTTTCGTATTATTTAGATCCAAGAATAGACATATGACAATGTTGTTTCCAATACAAATGATAAAAACCAATGTGTTTTCATTAGAATTAACTAAAATGTTCCTGATTTTCCGTTTATATTACCGATGGAAGATGTACACGAAAACCGCTCTATTCCGGCTGAAACGTCGATATATGCAATAAAAACCGAACTTCTCCCCTCTTCAATATCCTACTCGGTATTTCAACGAGAAACAAATGGTTGATTGAAAATGAAGTATTTAAGGTTAATTTCCAATCAATTATGTGTTTGCATCATTTTTATCGTATATATAATGAATTAATACCCATTGACTGAAAATTCACAAAAACGTGGAAAAACGGCAAAATATTGCCTAATTCGATGATATTTTGTTTAAATCACATAAAGGAAAAAGAGATGATAAACGTCAAAATATTGCTAAATTCGGTGATTTTTCGTACGAAACAAAATGCAAGAAAACTTGCTTAAAATGCAATATTACGCGAAATTCTGATATTTGAAGGGCAAATCACATATCGTGATACTACATGAAATAGTATCGAAATATTCGTAAAAACGAATATATTTACGTAAAATAACACTACATGAAAAAAGTCACTATTTTACCATATATGAGGATTTTAACTTCAAATCATAGAGCGAGGTTTCGTATTATTTAGATCCAAGAAAAGACATATGACAATGTTGTTTCCAATACAAATGATAAAAACCAATGTGTTTTCATTAGAATTAACTAAAATGTTCCTGATTTTCCGTTTATATTACCGATGGAAGATGTACACGAAAACCGCTCTATTCCGGCTGAAACGTCGATATATGCAATAAAAACAGAACTTCCCCCCTTTTCAATAACTTACTAAGTATTTTATCGAGAAACAAATAGTTGATTGAAAATGAAGTATTTAAGGTTATTATCTAATCAATTATGTGTTTGCATCATTTTTATCGT
This sequence comes from Procambarus clarkii, assembly GCF_040958095.1. NCBI lineage: Eukaryota > Metazoa > Arthropoda > Malacostraca > Decapoda > Cambaridae > Procambarus > Procambarus clarkii. Next base: position 18,531,884 of record NC_091177.1, read on the forward strand.
ATATATAATGAATTAATACCCATAAACTGAAAATTCAAAAAAAACGTTTAAAAAACAACAAAATATTGCCTAATTCGATGATATTTTTTTTAAATCACATAGAGGAAAAGGGGATGATAAACGTCAAAATATTGCTAAATTCGATGATTTTTCGTACGAAACAAAATGCAAGAAAACTTGCTTAAAATGCAATATTATGCGACATTCTGAGAATTGAAGGCCAAATCACATATCGTGATTCTACATGAAATCGTATCGAAATATTGGTAAAAATGAATATATTTAAGTAAAATCACACAACATGAAAAACGTGAAAAAAGTCACTATTTTACAATATATGAGGATTTTAACTTCAAATCATAGAGCGAGGTTTCGTATTATTTAGATCCAAGAATAGACATATGACAATAATGTTTCCAATACAAATGATAAAAACCAATGTGTTTTCAATTGAATTAACTAAAATGTTCCTGATTTTCCGTTTATATTACCGATGGAAGATGTACACGAAAACCGCTCTATTCCGGCTGAAACGTCGATATATGCCATAAAAACAGAACTTCTCCCCTTTTCAATATCTTACTCAGTATTTTAACGAGAAACAAATAGTTGATTGAAAATGAAGTATTTAAGGTTAATTTTTAATCAATTATGTGTTCGCATCATTTTTATCGTATATATAATGAATTAATACCCATAAATTGAAAGTTCAAAAAAATGTGGAAAAACGGCAAAATATTGCATAATTCGATGATATTTTCTTTAAATCACATAGAGGAAAATGAGATGATAAACGTCAAAATATTGCTAAATTCGGTGATTTTTCGTACGAAACAAAATGCAAGAAAACTTGCTTAAAATGCAATAATATGCGACATTCTGAGATTTGAAGGCCAAATCACATATCGTGATACTACATGAAATAGTATCGAAATATTGGTAAAATTAATATATTTGCGTAATATCAAACTACATGATTAACGTGAAAAAGTCACTATTTTACCATATTTGAGGATTTTGACTTCAAATCATAGAGCGAGGTTTTGTATTATTTAGATCCAAGAAAAGACATATGACAATGTTGTTTCCAAAACAAATGATAAAAAACAATGTGTTTTCATTAGAATTAACTAAAATGTTCCTGATTTTCCGTTTATATTACAGATGGAAGATGTACACGTAAAACCGCTCTAATCCGGCTGAAACGTCGATATATGCAATAAAAATAGAACTTCTCCCCTCTTCAATATCCTACTCAGTATTTTAACGAGAAACAAATAGTTGATTGAAAATGAAGTATTTAAAGTTATTATCTAATCAATTATGTGCTTGCATCATTTTTATCGTATATATAATGAATTAATACCCATAAACTGGAAATTCAAAAAAACGTGGAAAAACGGCAAAATATTGCCTAATTCGATGATATTTTGTTTAAATCACATAGAGGAAAAGGGGATGATAAACGTCAAAATATTGCTAAATTCGATGATTTTTCGTACGAAACAAAATGCAAGAAAACTTGCTTAAAATGCAATATTATGCGACATGCTGAGATTTAAAGGCCAAATCACATATCGTGATACTACATGAAATAGTATCGAAATATTGGTAAAAATGAATATATTTACGTAATATCAAACTACATGATTAACGTGAAAAAGTCACTATTTTACCATATATGAGGATTTTAACTTCAAATCATAGAGCGAGGTTTCGTATTATTTAGATCCAAGAATAGACATATGACAATGTTGTTTCCAATACAAATGATAAAAACCAATGTGTTTTCATTAGAATTAACTAAAATGTTCCTGATTTTCCGTTTATATTACCGATGGAAGATGTACACGAAAACCGCTCTATTCCGGCTGAAACGTCGATATATGCAATAAAAACCGAACTTCTCCCCTCTTCAATATCCTACTCGGTATTTCAACGAGAAACAAATGGTTGATTGAAAATGAAGTATTTAAGGTTAATTTCCAATCAATTATGTGTTTGCATCATTTTTATCGTATATATAATGAATTAATACCCATTGACTGAAAATTCACAAAAACGTGGAAAAACGGCAAAATATTGCCTAATTCGATGATATTTTGTTTAAATCACATAAAGGAAAAAGAGATGATAAACGTCAAAATATTGCTAAATTCGGTGATTTTTCGTACGAAACAAAATGCAAGAAAACTTGCTTAAAATGCAATATTACGCGAAATTCTGATATTTGAAGGGCAAATCACATATCGTGATACTACATGAAATAGTATCGAAATATTCGTAAAAACGAATATATTTACGTAAAATAACACTACATGAAAAAAGTCACTATTTTACCATATATGAGGATTTTAACTTCAAATCATAGAGCGAGGTTTCGTATTATTTAGATCCAAGAAAAGACATATGACAATGTTGTTTCCAATACAAATGATAAAAACCAATGTGTTTTCATTAGAATTAACTAAAATGTTCCTGATTTTCCGTTTATATTACCGATGGAAGATGTACACGAAAACCGCTCTATTCCGGCTGAAACGTCGATATATGCAATAAAAACAGAACTTCCCCCCTTTTCAATAACTTACTAAGTATTTTATCGTGAAACAAATAGTTGATTGAAAATGAAGTATTTAAGGTTATTATCTAATCAATTATGTGTTTGTATCATTTTTATCGTATATATAATGAATTAATACCCATAAACTGAAAATTAAAAAAAAACGTTTAAAAAACAACAAAATATTGCCTAATTCGATGATATTTTTTTTAAATCACATAGAGGAAAAGGGGATGATAAACGTCAAAATATTGCTAAATTCGGTGATTTTTCGTACGAAACAAAATGCAAGAAAACTTGCTTAAAATGCAATATTACGCGAAATTCTGAGATTTGAAGGCCAAATCACATATCGTGATACTACATGATATAGTATCGAAATATTCGTAAAAACGAATATATTTACGTAAAATAACACTACATGAAAAAATTATCTATTTTACCATATATGAGGATTTTAAATTCAAATCATGGAGTGAGGTTTCGTATTATTTAGATCCAAGAAAGACATATGACAATGTTGTTCCCAATACAAATGATAAAAACCAATGTGTTTTCATTAGAATTAACTAAAATGTTCCTGATTTTCGTTTAAATTACCGATGGAAGATGTACACGAAAACCGCTCTAATCCGGCTGAAACGTCGATATATGCAATAAAAACAGAACTTCTCCCCTTTTCAATATCTTACTCAGTATTTTAACGAGAAACAAATAGTTGATTGAAAATGAAGTATTTAAGGTTATTATCTAATCAATTATGTGTTTGCATCATTTTTATCGTATATATAATGAATTAATATCCATAAACTGAAAGTTCAAAAAAATGTGGAAAAACGGCAAAATTCGATGATATTTTGTTTAAATCACATAGAGGAAAATGAGATGATAAACGTCAAAATATTGCTAAATTCGGTGATTATTCGTACGAAACAAAATGCAAGAAAACTTGCTTAAAATGCAATATTATGCGACATTCTGAGATTTGAAGGCCAAATCACATATTGTGATACTACATGAAATAGTATCGAAATATTGGTAAATATGAATATATTTACGTAATATCAAACTACATGATTAACGTGAAAAAGTCACTATTATACCATATTTGAGGATTTTAACTTCAAATCATAGAGCGTGGTTTCGTATTATTTAGATCCAAGAAAAGACATATGACAATAATGTTTCCAATACAAATTATAAAAACCAATGTGTTTTCAATTGAATTAACTAAAATGTTCCTGATTTTCCGTTTATATTACCGATGGAAGATGTACACGAAAACCGCTCTATTCCGGCTGAAACGTCGATATATGCAATAAAAACAGAACTTCTCCCCTTTTCAATATCTTACTCAGTATTTTAACGAGAAACAAATAGTTGATTGAAAATGAAGTATTTAAGGTTATTATCTAATCAATTATGTGTTCGCATCATTTTTATCGTATATATAATGAATTAATACCCATAAATTGAAAGTTCAAAAAAATGTGGAAAAACGGCAAAATATTGCATAATTCGATGATATTTTGTTTAAATCACATAGAGGAAAATGAGATGATAAAAGTCAAAATATTGCTAAATTCAGAGATTTTTCGTACGAAACAAAATGCAAGAAAACTTGCTTAAAATGCAATAATATGCGACATTCTGAGATTTGAAGGCCAAATCACATATCGTGATACTACATGAAATAGTATCGAAATATTGGTAAAATTAATATATTTGCGTAATATCAAACTACATGATTAACGTGAAAAAGTCACTATTTTACCATATTTGAGGATTTTGACTTCAAATCATAGAGCGAGGTTTTGTATTATTTAGATCCAAGAAAAGACATATGACAATGTTGTTTCCAAAACAAATGATAAAAAACAATGTGTTTTCATTATAATTAACTAAAATGTTCCTGATTTTCCGTTTATATTACAGATGGAAGATGTACACGTAAAACCGCTCTAATCCGGCTGAAACGTCGATATATGCAATAAAAATAGAACTTCTCCCCTCTTCAATATCCTACTCAGTATTTTAACGAGAAACAAATAGTTGATTGAAAATGAAGTATTTAAAGTTATTATCTAATCAATTATGTGCTTGCATCATTTTTATCGTATATATAATGAATTAATACCCATAAACTGGAAATTCAAAAAAACGTGGAAAAACGGCAAAATATTGCCTAATTCGATGATATTTTGTTTAAATCACATAGAGGAAAAGGGGATGATAAACGTCAAAATATTGCTAAATTCGATGATTTTTCGTACGAAACAAAATGCAAGAAAACTTGCTTAAAATGCAATATTATGCGACATGCTGAGATTTAAAGGCCAAATCACATATCGTGATACTACATGAAATAGTATCGAAATATTGGTAAAAATGAATATATTTACGTAATATCAAACTTCATGATTAACGTGAAAAAGTCACTATTTTACCATATATGAGGATTTTAACTTCAAATCATAGAGCGAGGTTTCGTATTATTTAGATCCAAGAATAGACATATGACAATGTTGTTTCCAATACAAATGATAAAAACCAATGTGTTTTCATTAGAATTAACTAAAATGTTCCTGATTTTCTGTTTATATTACCGATGGAAGATGTACACGAAAACCGCTCTATTCTGGCTGAAACGTCGATATATGCAATAAAAACAGAACTTCTCCCCTTTTCAATATCTTACTCAGTATTTTAACGAGAAACAAATAGTTGATTGAAAATGAAGTATTTAAAGTTATTATCTAACCAATTATGTGTTTGCATCATTTTTATCGTATATATAAAGAATTAATACCCATAAACTAGAAATTCAAAAAAACGTGGAAAAACGGCAAAATATTGCCTAATTCGATGATATTTTGTTTAAATCACATAGAGGAAAAAGAGATGATAAACGTCGAAATATAGCTAAATTCGGTGATTTTTTGTACGAAACAAAATGCAAGAAAACTTGCTTAAAATGCAATATTATGCGACATTCTAAGATTTGAAGGCCAAATCACATATCGTGATACTACATGAAATAGTATCGAAATATTGGTAAAAATTAATATATTTGCGTAATATCAAACTACATGATTAACGTGAAAAAGTCACTATTTTACCATATTTGAGGATTTTAACTTCAAATCATAGAGCGAGGTTTCGTATAATTAAGATCCAAGAAAAGACATATGACAATGTTGTTTCCAATACAAATGATAACAAACAATGTGTTTTCATTAGAATTAACTAAAATGTTCCTGATTTTCCGTTTATATTACCGATGGAAGATGTACACGAAAACCGCTCTATTCCGGCTGAAACGTCGATATATGCAATAAAAACCGAACTTCTCCCCTCTTCAATATCCTACTCGGTATTTCAACGAGAAACAAATGGTTGATTGAAAATGAAGTATTTAAGGTTAATTTCTAATCAATTATGTGTTTGCATCATTTTTATCGTATATATAATGAATTAATACCCATTGACTGAAAATTCACAAAAACGTGGAAAAACGGCAAAATATTGCCTAATTCGATGATATTTTGTTTAAATCACATAAAGGAAAAAGAGATGATAAACGTCAAAATATTGCTAAATTCGGTGATTTTTCGTACGAAACAAAATGCAAGAAAACTTGCTTAAAATGCAATATTACGCGAAATTCTGATATTTGAAGGGCAAATCACATATCGTGATACTACATGAAATAGTATCGAAATATTCGTAAAAACGAATATATTTACGTAAAATAACACTACATGAAAAAAGTCACTATTTTACCATATATGAGGATTTTAACTTCAAATCATAGAGCGAGGTTTCGTATTATTTAGATCCAAGAATAGACATATGACAATGTTGTTTCCAATACAAATGATAAAAACCAATGTGTTTTCATTAGAATTAACTAAAATGTTCCTGATTTTCTGTTTATATTACCGATGGAAGATGTACACGAAAACCGCTCTATTCTGGCTGAAACGTCGATATATGCAATAAAAACAGAACTTCTCCCCTTTTCAATATCTTACTCAGTATTTTAACGAGAAACAAATAGTTGATTGAAAATGAAGTATTTAAAGTTATTATCTAACCAATTATGTGTTTGCATCATTTTTATCGTATATATAAAGAATTAATACCCATAAACTGAAAATTCAAAAAAACGTGGAAAAACGGCAAAATATTGCCTAATTCGATGATATTTTGTTTAAATCACATAGAGGAAAAGGGGATGATAAACGTCAAAATATTGCTAAATTCGATGATTTTTCATACGAAACAAAATGCAAGAAAACTTGCTTAAAATGCAATATTATGCGACATTCTGAGATTTAAAGGCCAAATCACATATCGTGATACTACATGAAATAGTATCGAAATATTGGTAAAAATGAATATATTTACGTAATATCAAACTACATGATTAACGTGAAAAAGTCACTATTTTACCATATATGAGGATTTTAACTTCAAATCGTAGAGCGAGGTTTCGTATTATTTAGATCCAAGAATAGACATATGACAATGTTGTTTCCAATACAAATGATAAAAACCAATGTGTTTTCATTAGAATTAACTAAAATGTTCCTGATTTTCCGTTTATATTACCGATGGAAGATGTACACGAAAACCGCTCTATTCCGGCTGAAACGTCGATATATGCAATAAAAACCGAACTTCTCCCCTCTTCAATATCCTACTCGGTATTTCAACGAGAAACAAATGGTTGATTGAAAATGAAGTATTTAAGGTTAATTTCTAATCAATTATGTGTTTGCATCATTTTTATCGTATATATAATGAATTAATACCCATTGACTGAAAATTCACAAAAACGTGGAAAAACGGCAAAATATTGCCTAATTCGATGATATTTTGTTTAAATCACATAAAGGAAAAAGAGATGATAAACGTCAAAATATTGCTAAATTCGGTGATTTTTCGTACGAAACAAAATGCAAGAAAACTTGCTTAAAATGCAATATTACGCGAAATTCTGATATTTGAAGGGCAAATCACATATCGTGATACTACATGAAATAGTATCGAAATATTCGTAAAAACGAATATATTTACGTAAAATAACACTACATGAAAAAAGTCACTATTTTACCATATATGAGGATTTTAACTTCAAATCATAGAGCGAGGTTTCGTATTATTTAGATCCAAGAATAGACATATGACAATGTTGTTTCCAATACAAATGATAAAAACCAATGTGTTTTCATTAGAATTAACTAAAATGTTCCTGATTTTCTGTTTATATTACCGATGGAAGATGTACACGAAAACCGCTCTATTCTGGCTGAAACGTCGATATATGCAATAAAAACAGAACTTCTCCCCTTTTCAATATCTTACTCAGTATTTTAACGAGAAACAAATAGTTGATTGAAAATGAAGTATTTAAAGTTATTATCTAACCAATTATGTGTTTGCATCATTTTTATCGTATATATAAAGAATTAATACCCATAAACTAGAAATTCAAAAAAACGTGGAAAAACGGCAAAATATTGCCTAATTCGATGATATTTTGTTTAAATCACATAGAGGAAAAAGAGATGATAAACGTCGAAATATTGCTAAATTCGGTGATTTTTTGTACGAAACAAAATGCAAGAAAACTTGCTTAAAATGCAATATTATGCGACATTCTAAGATTTGAAGGCCAAATCACATATCGTGATACTACATGAAATAGTATCGAAATATTGGTAAAAATTAATATATTTGCGTAATATCAAACTACATGATTAACGTGAAAAAGTCACTATTTTACCATATTTGAGGATTTTAACTTCAAATCATAGAGCGAGGTTTCGTATAATTAAGATCCAAGAAAAGACATATGACAATGTTGTTTCCAATACAAATGATAACAAACAATGTGTTTTCATTAGAATTAACTAAAATGTTCCTAATTTTCAGTTTATATTACAGATGGAAGATGTACACGTAAAACTGCTCAAATCCGGCTGAAACGTCTATATATGCAATAAAAACCGAACTTCTCCCCTCTTCAATATCCTACTCAGTATTTTAACGAGAAACAAATGGTTGATTGAAAGTTAAGTATTTAAGGTTATTTTCTAATCAATTATGTGTTTGCATCATTTGTATCGTATATTTATTGAATTAATACCCATAGACTGAAAATTCACAAAACTTGGAAAAGGCAAAATATTGCCTAATTCGATGATATTTTGTTTATTCCCTTAAAGGAAAAGGAGATGATAAACGTCAAAATATTGCTAAATTCGAGGATTTTTCGTACGACACAAAATGCAAGAAAACTTGCTTAAAATACAATATTACGCGAAATTCTGAGATTTGAAGGCCAAATCACGTATCGTGATACTACATGAAATAGTATCGAAATATTGGTAAAAACGAATATATTTACGTAAAATCACACTACATGAAAAAGGTAAAAAAAGTCACTCTTTTACCATATATGAGGATTTTAACTTCAAATCATAGAGCGAGGTTTCGTATTATTTAGATCCAAGAAAAGACATATGACAATGTTGTTTCCAATACAAATGATAAAAACCAATGTGTTTTCATTAGAATTAACTAAAATGTTCCTGATTTTCCGTTTATATTACCGATGGAAGATGTACACGAAAACCGCTCTATTCCGGCTGAAACGTCGATATATGCAATAAAAACAGAACTTCCCCCCTTTTCAATAACTTACTAAGTATTTTATCGTGAAACAAATAGTTGATTGAAAATGAAGTATTTAAGGTTATTATCTAATCAATTATGTGTTTGCATCATTTTTATCGTATATATAATGAATTAATACCCATAAACTGAAAATTAAAAAAAAACGTTTAAAAAACAACAAAATATTGCCTAATTCGATGATATTTTTTTTAAATCACATAGAGGAAAAGGGGATGATAAACGTCAAAATATTGCTAAATTCGGTGATTTTTCGTACGAAACAAAATGCAAGAAAACTTGCTTAAAATGCAATATTACGCGAAATTCTGAGATTTGAAGGCCAAATCACATATCGTGATACTACATGATATAGTATCGAAATATTCGTAAAAACGAATATATTTACGTAAAATAACACTACATGAAAAAATTATCTATTTTACCATATATGAGGATTTTAAATTCAAATCATGGAGTGAGGTTTCGTATTATTTAGATCCAAGAAAGACATATGACAATGTTGTTCCCAATACAAATGATAAAAACCAATGTGTTTTCATTAGAATTAACTAAAATGTTCCTGATTTTCCGTTTAAATTACCGATGGAAGATGTACACGAAAACCGCTCTAATCCGGCTGAAACGTCGATATATGCAATAAAAACAGAACTTCTCCCCTTTTCAATATCTTACTCAGTATTTTAACGAGAAACAAATAGTTGATTGAAAATGAAGTATTTAAGGTTATTATCTAATCAATTATGTGTTCGCATCATTTTTATCGTATATATAATGAATTAATACCCATAAATTGAAAGTTCAAAAAAATGTGGAAAAACGGCAAAATTCGATGATATTTTGTTTAAATCACATAGAGGAAAATGAGATGATAAACGTCAAAATATTGCTAAATTCAGTGATTATTCGTACGAAACAAAATGCAAGAAAACTTGCTTAAAATGCAATATTATGCGACATTCTGAGATTTGAAGGCCAAATCACATATTGTGATACTACATGAAATAGTATCGAAATATTGGTAAATATGAATATATTTACGTAATATCAAACTACATGATTAACGTGAAAAAGTCACTATTATACCATATTTGAGGATTTTAACTTCAAATCATAGAGCGTGGTTTCGTATTATTTAGATCCAAGAAAAGACATATGACAATAATGTTTCCAATACAAATTATAAAAACCAATGTGTTTTCAATTGAATTAACTAAAATGTTCCTGATTTTCCGTTTATATTACCGATGGAAGATGTACACGAAAACCGCTCTATTCCGGCTGAAACGTCGATATATGCAATAAAAACAGAACTTCTCCCCTTTTCAATATCTTACTCAGTATTTTAACGGGAAACAAATAGTTGATTGAAAATGAAGTATTTAAGGTTATTATCTAATCAATTATGTGTTCGCATCATTTTTATCGTATATATAATGAATTAATACCCATAAATTGAAAGTTCAAAAAAATGTGGAAAAACGGCAAAATATTGCATAATTCGATGATATTTTGTTTAAATCACATAGAGGAAAATGAGATGATAAAAGTCAAAATATTGCTAAATTCAGAGATTTTTCGTACGAAACAAAATGCAAGAAAACTTGCTTAAAATGCAATAATATGCGACATTCTGAGATTTGAAGGCCAAATCACATATCGTGATACTACATGAAATAGTATCGAAATATTGGTAAAATTAATATATTTGCGTAATATCAAACTACATGATTAACGTGAAAAAGTCACTATTTTACCATATTTGAGGATTTTGACTTCAAATCATAGAGCGAGGTTTTGTATTATTTAGATCCAAGAAAAGACATATGACAATGTTGTTTCCAAAACAAATGATAAAAAACAATGTGTTTTCATTATAATTAACTAAAATGTTCCTGATTTTCCGTTTATATTACAGATGGAAGATGTACACGTAAAACCGCTCTAATCCGGCTGAAACGTCGATATATGCAATAAAAATAGAACTTCTCCCCTCTTCAATATCCTACTCAGTATTTTAACGAGAAACAAATAGTTGATTGAAAATGAAGTATTTAAAGTTATTATCTAATCAATTATGTGCTTGCATCATTTTTATCGTATATATAATGAATTAATACCCATAAACTGGAAATTCAAAAAAACGTGGAAAAACGGCAAAATATTGCCTAATTCGATGATATTTTGTTTAAATCACATAGAGGAAAAGGGGATGATAAACGTCAAAATATTGCTAAATTCGATGATTTTTCGTACGAAACAAAATGCAAGAAAACTTGCTTAAAATGCAATATTATGCGACATGCTGAGATTTAAAGGCCAAATCACATATCGTGATACTACATGAAATAGTATCGAAATATTGGTAAAAATGAATATATTTACGTAATATCAAACTACATGATTAACGTGAAAAAGTCACTATTTTACCATATATGAGGATTTTAACTTCAAATCATAGAGCGAGGTTTCGTATTATTTAGATCCAAGAATAGACATATGACAATGTTGTTTCCAATACAAATGATAAAAACCAATGTGTTTTCATTAGAATTAACTAAAATGTTCCTGATTTTCCGTTTATATTACCGATGGAAGATGTACACGAAAACCGCTCTATTCCGGCTGAAACGTCGATATATGCAATAAAAACCGAACTTCTCCCCTCTTCAATATCCTACTCGGTATTTCAACGAGAAACAAATGGTTGATTGAAAATGAAGTATTTTAGGTTAATTTCTAATCAATTATGTGTTTGCATCATTTTTATCGTATATATAATGAATTAATACCCATAGACTGAAAATTCACAAAAACGTGGAAAAACGGCAAAATATTGCCTAATTCGATGATATTTTGTTTAAATCACATAGAGGAAAAGGAGATGATAAACGTCAAAATATTGCTAAATTCGGTGATTTTTCGTACGAAACAAAATGCAAGAAAACTTGCTTAAAATGCTATATTACGCGAAATTCTGAGATTTGAAGGGCAAATCACATATCGTGATACTACATGAAATAGTATCGAAATATTCGTAAAAACGAATATATTTACGTAAAATAACACTACATGAAAAAAGTCACTATTTTACCATATATGAGGATTTTAACTTCAAATCATGGAGCGAGGTTTCGTATTATTTAGATCCAAGAAAAGACATATGACAATGTTGTTCATATATACAAATGATAAAAATCAATGTGTTTTCATTAGAATTAACTAAAATGTTCCTGATTTTCCGTTTAAATTACCGATGGAAGATGTACACGAAAACCGCTCTATTCCGGCTGAAACGTCGATATATGCAATAAAAACAGAACTTCTCCCCTTTTCAATATCTTACTCAGTATTTTAACGAGAAACAAATAGTTGATTGAAAATGAAGTATTTAAAGTTATTATCTAACCAATTATGTGTTTGCATCATTTTTATCGTATATATAAAGAATTAATACCCATAAACTAGAAATTCAAAAAAACGTGGAAAAACTGCAAAATATTGCCTAATTCGATGATATTTTGTTTAAATCACATAGAGGAAAAAGAGATGATAAACGTCGAAATATTGCTAAATTCGGTGATTTTTTGTACGAAACAAAATGCAAGAAAACTTGCTTAAAATGCAATATTATGCGACACGCTGAGATTTAAAGGCCAAATCACATATCGTGATACTACATGAAATAGTATCGAAATATTGGTAAAAATGAATATATTTACGTAATATCAAACTACATGATTAACGTGAAAAAGTCACTATTTTACCATATATGAGGATTTTAACTTCAAATCATAGAGCGAGGTTTCGTATTATTTAGATCCATGAATAGACATATGACAATGTTGTTTCCAATACAAATGATAAAAACCAATGTGTTTTCATTAGAATTAACTAAAATGTTCCTGATTTTCCGTTTAAATTACCGATGGAAGATGTACACGAAAACCGCTCTATTCCGGCTGAAACGTCGATATATGCAATAAAAACAGAACTTCTCCCCTTTTCAATATCTTACTCAGTATTTTAACGAGAAACAAATGGTTGATTGAAAATGAAGTATTTAAAGTTATAATCTAACCAATTATGTGTTTGCATCAATTTTATAGTATATATAAAGAATTAATACCCATAAACTAGAAATTCAAAAAAACGTGGAAAAACGGCAAAATATTGCCTAATTCGATGATATTTTGTTTAAATCACATAGAGGAAAAAGAGATGATAAACGTCGAAATATTGCTAAATTCGGTGATTTTTTGTACGAAACAAAATGCAAGAAAACTTGCTTAAAATGCAATATTATGCGACATTCTAAGATTTGAAGGCCAAATCACATATCGTGATACTACATGAAATAGTATCGAAATATTGGTAAAAATTAATATATTTGCGTAATATCAAACTACATGATTAACGTGAAAAAGTCACTATTTTACCATATTTGAGGATTTTAACTTCAAATCATAGAGCGAGGTTTCGTATAATTAAGATCCAAGAAAAGACATATGACAATGTTGTTTCCAATACAAATGATAACAAACATTGTGTTTTCATTAGAATTAACTAAAATGTTCCTAATTTTCAGTTTATATTACAGATGGAAGATGTACACGTAAAACTGCTCAAATCCGGCTGAAACGTCTATATATGCAATAAAAACCGAACTTCTCCCCTCTTCAATATCCTACTCAGTATTTTAACGAGAAACAAATGGTTGATTGAAAGTTAAGTATTTAAGGTTATTTTCTAATCAATTATGTGTTTGCATCATTTGTATCGTATATTTATTGAATTAATACCCATAGACTGAAAATTCACAAAACTTGGAAAAGGCAAAATATTGCCTAATTCGATGATATTTTGTTTATTCCCATAAAGGAAAAGGAGATGATAAACGTCAAAATATTGCTAAATTCGAGGATTTTTCGTACGACACAAAATGCAAGAAAACTTGCTTAAAATACAATATTACGCGAAATTCTGAGATTTGAAGGCCAAATCACGTATCGTGATACTACATGAAATAGTATCGAAATATTGGTAAAAACGAATATATTTACGTAAAATCACACTACATGAAAAAGGTAAAAAAAGTCACTCTTTTACCGTATATGAGGATTTTAACTTCAAATCATAGAGCGAGGTTTCGTATTATTTAGATCCAAGAAAAGACATATGACAATGTTGTTTCCAATACAAATGATAAAAACCAATGTGTTTTCATTAGAATTAACTAAAATGTTCCTGATTTTCCGTTTATATTACCGATGGAAGATGTACACGAAAACCGCTCTATTCCGGCTGAAACGTCGATATATGCAATAAAAACAGAACTTCCCCCCTTTTCAATAACTTACTAAGTATTTTATCGTGAAACAAATAGTTGATTGAAAATGAAGTATTTAAGGTTATTATCTAATCAATTATGTGTTTGCATCATTTTTATCGTATATATAATGAATTAATACCCATAAACTGAAAATTAAAAAAAAACGTTTAAAAAACAACAAAATATTGCCTAATTCGATGATATTTTTTTTAAATCACATAGAGGAAAAGGGGATGATAAACGTCAAAATATTGCTAAATTCGGTGATTTTTCGTACGAAACAAAATGCAAGAAAACTTGCTTAAAATGCAATATTACGCGAAATTCTGAGATTTGAAGGCCAAATCACATATCGTGATACTACATGATATAGTATCGAAATATTCGTAAAAACGAATATATTTACGTAAAATAACACTACATGAAAAAATTTTCTATTTTACCATATATGAGGATTTTAAATTCAAATCATGGAGTGAGGTTTCGTATTATTTAGATCCAAGAAAGACATATGACAATGTTGTTCCCAATACAAATGATAAAAACCAATGTGTTTTCATTAGAATTAACTAAAATGTTCCTGATTTTCCGTTTAAATTACCGATGGAAGATGTACACGAAAACCGCTCTAATCCGGCTGAAACGTCGATATATGCAATAAAAACAGAACTTCTCCCCTTTTCAATATCTTACTCAGTATTTTAACGAGAAACAAATAGTTGATTGAAAATGCAGTATTTAAGGTTATTATCTAATCAATTATGTGTTTGCATCATTTTTATCGTATATATAATGAATTAATATCCATAAACTGAAAGTTCAAAAAAATGTGGAAAAACGGCAAAATTCGATGATATTTTGTTTAAATCACATAGAGGAAAATGAGATGATAAACGTCAAAATATTGCTAAATTCAGTGATTATTCGTACGAAACAAAATGCAAGAAAACTTGCTTAAAATGCAATATTATGCGACATTCTGAGATTTGAAGGCCAAATCACATATTGTGATACTACATGAAATAGTATCGAAATATTGGTAAATATGAATATATTTACGTAATATCAAACTACATGATTAACGTGAAAAAGTCACTATTATACCATATTTGAGGATTTTAACTTCAAATCATAGAGCGTGGTTTCGTATTATTTAGATCCAAGAAAAGACATATGACAATAATGTTTCCAATACAAATTATAAAAACCAATGTGTTTTCAATTGAATTAACTAAAATGTTCCTGATTTTCCGTTTATATTACCGATGGAAGATGTACACGAAAACCGCTCTATTCCGGCTGAAACGTCGATATATGCAATAAAAACAGAACTTCTCCCCTTTTCAATATCTTACTCAGTATTTTAACGGGAAACAAATAGTTGATTGAAAATGAAGTATTTAAGGTTATTATCTAATCAATTATGTGTTCGCATCATTTTTATCGTATATATAATGAATTAATACCCATAAATTGAAAGTTCAAAAAAATGTGGAAAAACGGCAAAATATTGCATAATTCGATGATATTTTGTTTAAATCACATAGAGGAAAATGAGATGATAAAAGTCAAAATATTGCTAAATTCAGAGATTTTTCGTACGAAACAAAATGCAAGAAAACTTGCTTAAAATGCAATAATATGCGACATTCTGAGATTTGAAGGCCAAATCACATATCGTGATACTACATGAAATAGTATCGAAATATTGGTAAAATTAATATATTTGCGTAATATCAAACTACATGATTAACGTGAAAAAGTCACTATTTTACCATATTTGAGGATTTTGACTTCAAATCATAGAGCGAGGTTTTGTATTATTTAGATCCAAGAAAAGACATATGACAATGTTGTTTCCAAAACAAATGATAAAAAACAATGTGTTTTCATTATAATTAACTAAAATGTTCCTGATTTTCCGTTTATATTACAGATGGAAGATGTACACGTAAAACCGCTCTAATCCGGCTGAAACGTCGATATATGCAATAAAAATAGAACTTCTCCCCTCTTCAATATCCTACTCAGTATTTTAACGAGAAACAAATAGTTGATTGAAAATGAAGTATTTAAAGTTATTATCTAATCAATTATGTGCTTGCATCATTTTTATCGTATATATAATGAATTAATACCCATAAACTGGAAATTCAAAAAAACGTGGAAAAACGGCAAAATATTGCCTAATTCGATGATATTTTGTTTAAATCACATAGAGGAAAAAGGGATGATAAACGTCAAAATATTGCTAAATTCGATGATTTTTCGTACGAAACAAAATGCAAGAAAACTTGCTTAAAATGCAATATTATGCGACATGCTGAGATTTAAAGGCCAAATCACATATCGTGATACTACATGAAATAGTATCGAAATATTGGTAAAAATGAATATATTTACGTAATATCAAACTACATGATTAACGTGAAAAAGTCACTATTTTACCATATATGAGGATTTTAACTTCAAATCATAGAGCGAGGTTTCGTATTATTTAGATCCAAGAATAGACATATGACAATGTTGTTTCCAATACAAATGATAAAAACCAATGTGTTTTCATTAGAATTAACTAAAATGTTCCTGATTTTCCGTTTATATTACCGATGGAAGATGTACACGAAAACCGCTCTATTCCGGCTGAAACGTCGATATATGCAATAAAAACCGAACTTCTCCCCTCTTCAATATCCTACTCGGTATTTCAACGAGAAACAAATGGTTGATTGAAAATGAAGTATTTTAGGTTAATTTCTAATCAATTATGTGTTTGCATCATTTTTATCGTATATATAATGAATTAATACCCATAGACTGAAAATTCACAAAAACGTGGAAAAACGGCAAAATATTGCCTAATTCGATGATATTTTGTTTAAATCACATAGAGGAAAAGGAGATGATAAACGTCAAAATATTGCTAAATTCGGTGATTTTTCGTACGAAACAAAATGCAAGAAAACTTGCTTAAAATGCTATATTACGCGAAATTCTGAGATTTGAAGGGCAAATCACATATCGTGATACTACATGAAATAGTATCGAAATATTCGTAAAAACGAATATATTTACGTAAAATAACACTACATGAAAAAAGTCACTATTTTACCATATATGAGGATTTTAACTTCAAATCATGGAGCGAGGTTTCGTATTATTTAGATCCAAGAAAAGACATATGACAATGTTGTTCATATATACAAATGATAAAAATCAATGTGTTTTCATTAGAATTAACTAAAATGTTCCTGATTTTCCGTTTAAATTACCGATGGAAGATGTACACGAAAACCGCTCTATTCCGGCTGAAACGTCGATATATGCAATAAAAACAGAACTTCTCCCCTTTTCAATATCTTACTCAGTATTTTAACGAGAAACAAATAGTTGATTGAAAATGAAGTATTTAAAGTTATTATCTAACCAATTATGTGTTTGCATCATTTTTATCGTATATATAAAGAATTAATACCCATAAACTAGAAATTCAAAAAAACGTGGAAAAACTGCAAAATATTGCCTAATTCGATGATATTTTGTTTAAATCACATAGAGGAAAAAGAGATGATAAACGTCGAAATATTGCTAAATTCGGTGATTTTTTGTACGAAACAAAATGCAAGAAAACTTGCTTAAAATGCAATATTATGCGACACGCTGAGATTTAAAGGCCAAATCACATATCGTGATACTACATGAAATAGTATCGAAATATTGGTAAAAATGAATATATTTACGTAATATCAAACTACATGATTAACGTGAAAAAGTCACTATTTTACCATATATGAGGATTTTAACTTCAAATCATAGAGCGAGGTTTCGTATTATTTAGATCCATGAATAGACATATGACAATGTTGTTTCCAATACAAATGATAAAAACCAATGTGTTTTCATTAGAATTAACTAAAATGTTCCTGATTTTCCGTTTAAATTACCGATGGAAGATGTACACGAAAACCGCTCTATTCCGGCTGAAACGTCGATATATGCAATAAAAACAGAACTTCTCCCCTTTTCAATATCTTACTCAGTATTTTAACGAGAAACAAATGGTTGATTGAAAATGAAGTATTTAAAGTTATAATCTAACCAATTATGTGTTTGCATCAATTTTATAGTATATATAAAGAATTAATACCCATAAACTAGAAATTCAAAAAAACGTGGAAAAACGGCAAAATATTGCCTAATTCGATGATATTTTGTTTAAATCACATAGAGGAAAAAGAGATGATAAACGTCGAAATATTGCTAAATTCGGTGATTTTTTGTACGAAACAAAATGCAAGAAAACTTGCTTAAAATGCAATATTATGCGACATTCTAAGATTTGAAGGCCAAATCACATATCGTGATACTACATGAAATAGTATCGAAATATTGGTAAAAATTAATATATTTGCGTAATATCAAACTACATGATTAACGTGAAAAAGTCACTATTTTACCATATTTGAGGATTTTAACTTCAAATCATAGAGCGAGGTTTCGTATAATTAAGATCCAAGAAAAGACATATGACAATGTTGTTTCCAATACAAATGATAACAAACATTGTGTTTTCATTAGAATTAACTAAAATGTTCCTAATTTTCAGTTTATATTACAGATGGAAGATGTACACGTAAAACTGCTCAAATCCGGCTGAAACGTCTATATATGCAATAAAAACCGAACTTCTCCCCTCTTCAATATCCTACTCAGTATTTTAACGAGAAACAAATGGTTGATTGAAAGTTAAGTATTTAAGGTTATTTTCTAATCAATTATGTGTTTGCATCATTTGTATCGTATATTTATTGAATTAATACCCATAGACTGAAAATTCACAAAACTTGGAAAAGGCAAAATATTGCCTAATTCGATGATATTTTGTTTATTCCCATAAAGGAAAAGGAGATGATAAACGTCAAAATATTGCTAAATTCGAGGATTTTTCGTACGACACAAAATGCAAGAAAACTTGCTTAAAATACAATATTACGCGAAATTCTGAGATTTGAAGGCCAAATCACGTATCGTGATACTACATGAAATAGTATCGAAATATTGGTAAAAACGAATATATTTACGTAAAATCACACTACATGAAAAAGGTAAAAAAAGTCACTCTTTTACCGTATATGAGGATTTTAACTTCAAATCATAGAGCGAGGTTTCGTATTATTTAGATCCAAGAAAAGACATATGACAATGTTGTTTCCAATACAAATGATAAAAACCAATGTGTTTTCATTAGAATTAACTAAAATGTTCCTGATTTTCCGTTTATATTACCGATGGAAGATGTACACGAAAACCGCTCTATTCCGGCTGAAACGTCGATATATGCAATAAAAACAGAACTTCCCCCCTTTTCAATAACTTACTAAGTATTTTATCGTGAAACAAATAGTTGATTGAAAATGAAGTATTTAAGGTTATTATCTAATCAATTATGTGTTTGCATCATTTTTATCGTATATATAATGAATTAATACCCATAAACTGAAAATTAAAAAAAAACGTTTAAAAAACAACAAAATATTGCCTAATTCGATGATATTTTTTTTAAATCACATAGAGGAAAAGGGGATGATAAACGTCAAAATATTGCTAAATTCGGTGATTTTTCGTACGAAACAAAATGCAAGAAAACTTGCTTAAAATGCAATATTACGCGAAATTCTGAGATTTGAAGGCCAAATCACATATCGTGATACTACATGATATAGTATCGAAATATTCGTAAAAACGAATATATTTACGTAAAATAACACTACATGAAAAAATTTTCTATTTTACCATATATGAGGATTTTAAATTCAAATCATGGAGTGAGGTTTCGTATTATTTAGATCCAAGAAAGACATATGACAATGTTGTTCCCAATACAAATGATAAAAACCAATGTGTTTTCATTAGAATTAACTAAAATGTTCCTGATTTTCCGTTTAAATTACCGATGGAAGATGTACACGAAAACCGCTCTAATCCGGCTGAAACGTCGATATATGCAATAAAAACAGAACTTCTCCCCTTTTCAATATCTTACTCAGTATTTTAACGAGAAACAAATAGTTGATTGAAAATGCAGTATTTAAGGTTATTATCTAATCAATTATGTGTTTGCATCATTTTTATCGTATATATAATGAATTAATATCCATAAACTGAAAGTTCAAAAAAATGTGGAAAAACGGCAAAATTCGATGATATTTTGTTTAAATCACATAGAGGAAAATGAGATGATAAACGTCAAAATATTGCTAAATTCAGTGATTATTCGTACGAAACAAAATGCAAGAAAACTTGCTTAAAATGCAATATTATGCGACATTCTGAGATTTGAAGGCCAAATCACATATTGTGATACTACATGAAATAGTATCGAAATATTGGTAAATATGAATATATTTACGTAATATCAAACTACATGATTAACGTGAAAAAGTCACTATTATACCATATTTGAGGATTTTAACTTCAAATCATAGAGCGTGGTTTCGTATTATTTAGATCCAAGAAAAGACATATGACAATAATGTTTCCAATACAAATTATAAAAACCAATGTGTTTTCAATTGAATTAACTAAAATGTTCCTGATTTTCCGTTTATATTACCGATGGAAGATGTACACGAAAACCGCTCTATTCCGGCTGAAACGTCGATATATGCAATAAAAACAGAACTTCTCCCCTTTTCAATATCTTACTCAGTATTTTAACGGGAAACAAATAGTTGATTGAAAATGAAGTATTTAAGGTTATTATCTAATCAATTATGTGTTCGCATCATTTTTATCGTATATATAATGAATTAATACCCATAAATTGAAAGTTCAAAAAAATGTGGAAAAACGGCAAAATATTGCATAATTCGATGATATTTTGTTTAAATCACATAGAGGAAAATGAGATGATAAAAGTCAAAATATTGCTAAATTCAGAGATTTTTCGTACGAAACAAAATGCAAGAAAACTTGCTTAAAATGCAATAATATGCGACATTCTGAGATTTGAAGGCCAAATCACATATCGTGATACTACATGAAATAGTATCGAAATATTGGTAAAATAAATATATTTGCGTAATATCAAACTACATGATTAACGTGAAAAAGTCACTATTTTACCATATTTGAGGATTTTGACTTCAAATCATAGAGCGAGGTTTTGTATTATTTAGATCCAAGAAAAGACATATGACAATGTTGTTTCCAAAACAAATGATAAAAAACAATGTGTTTTCATTATAATTAACTAAAATGTTCCTGATTTTCCGTTTATATTACAGATGGAAGATGTACACGTAAAACCGCTCTAATCCGGCTGAAACGTCGATATATGCAATAAAAATAGAACTTCTCCCCTCTTCAATATCCTACTCAGTATTTTAACGAGAAACAAATAGTTGATTGAAAATGAAGTATTTAAAGTTATTATCTAATCAATTATGTGCTTGCATCATTTTTATCGTATATATAATGAATTAATACCCATAAACTGGAAATTCAAAAAAACGTGGAAAAACGGCAAAATATTGCCTAATTCGATGATATTTTGTTTAAATCACATAGAGGAAAAGGGGATGATAAACGTCAAAATATTGCTAAATTCGATGATTTTTCGTACGAAACAAAATGCAAGAAAACTTGCTTAAAATGCAATATTATGCGACATGCTGAGATTTAAAGGCCAAATCACATATCGTGATACTACATGAAATAGTATCGAAATATTGGTAAAAATGAATATATTTACGTAATATCAAACTACATGATTAACGTGAAAAAGTCACTATTTTACCATATATGAGGATTTTAACTTCAAATCATAGAGCGAGGTTTCGTATTATTTAGATCCAAGAATAGACATATGACAATGTTGTTTCCGATACAAATGATAAAAACCAATGTGTTTTCATTAGAATTAACTAAAATGTTCCTGATTTTCCGTTTATATTACCGATGGAAGATGTACACGAAAACCGCTCTATTCCGGCTGAAACGTCGATATATGCAATAAAAACCGAACTTCTCCCCTCTTCAATATCCTACTCGGTATTTCAACGAGAAACAAATGGTTGATTGAAAATGAAGTATTTTAGGTTAATTTCTAATCAATTATGTGTTTGCATCATTTTTATCGTATATATAATGAATTAATACCCATAGACTGAAAATTCACAAAAACGTGGAAAAACGGCAAAATATTGCCTAATTCGATGATATTTTGTTTAAATCACATAGAGGAAAAGGAGATGATAAACGTCAAAATATTGCTAAATTCGGTGATTTTTCGTACGAAACAAAATGCAAGAAAACTTGCTTAAAATGCTATATTACGCGAAATTCTGAGATTTGAAGGGCAAATCACATATCGTGATACTACATGAAATAGTATCGAAATATTCGTAAAAACGAATATATTTACGTAAAATAACACTACATGAAAAAAGTCACTATTTTACCATATATGAGGATTTTAACTTCAAATCATGGAGCGAGGTTTCGTATTATTTAGATCCAAGAAAAGACATATGACAATGTTGTTCATATATACAAATGATAAAAATCAATGTGTTTTCATTAGAATTAACTAAAATGTTCCTGATTTTCCGTTTAAATTACCGATGGAAGATGTACACGAAAACCGCTCTATTCCGGCTGAAACGTCGATATATGCAATAAAAACAGAACTTCTCCCCTTTTCAATATCTTACTCAGTATATTAACGAGAAACAAATAGTTGATTGAAAATGAAGTATTTAAAGTTATTATCTAACCAATTATGTGTTTGCATCATTTTTATCGTATATATAAAGAATTAATTCCCATAAACTAGAAATTCAAAAAAACGTGGAAAAACTGCAAAATATTGCCTAATTCGATGATATTTTGTTTAAATCACATAGAGGAAAAAGAGATGATAAACGTCGAAATATTGCTAAATTCGGTGATTTTTTGTACGAAACAAAATGCAAGAAAACTTGCTTAAAATGCAATATTATGCGACATGCTGAGATTTAAAGGCCAAATCACATATCGTGATACTACATGAAATAGTATCGAAATATTGGTAAAAATGAATATATTTACGTAATATCAAACTACATGATTAACGTGAAAAAGTCACTATTTTACCATATATGAGGATTTTAACTTCAAATCATAGAGCGAGGTTTCGTATTATTTAGATCCATGAATAGACATATGACAATGTTGTTTCCAATACAAATGATAAAAACCAATGTGTTTTCATTAGAATTAACTAAAATGTTCCTGATTTTCCGTTTAAATTACCGATGGAAGATGTACACGAAAACCGCTCTATTCCGGCTGAAACGTCGATATATGCAATAAAAACAGAACTTCTCCCCTTTTCAATATCTTACTCAGTATTTTAACGAGAAACAAATGGTTGATTGAAAATGAAGTATTTAAAGTTATAATCTAACCAATTATGTGTTTGCATCAATTTTATAGTATATATAAAGAATTAATACCCATAAACTAGAAATTCAAAAAAACGTGGAAAAACGGCAAAATATTGCCTAATTCGATGATATTTTGTTTAAATCACATAGAGAAAAAAGAGATGATAAACGTCGAAATATTGCTAAATTCGGTGATTTTTCGTACGAAACAAAAAGCAAGAAAACTTGCTTAAAATGCAATATTATGCGACATTCTGAAATTTGAAGGCCAAATCACATATCGTGATACTACATGAAATAGTATCGAAATATTGGTAAAAATTAATATATTTGCGTAATATCAAACTACATGATTAACGTGAAAAAGTCACTATTTTACCATATTTGAGGATTTTAACTTCAAATCATAGAGCGAGGTTTCGTATTATTTAGATCCAAGAAAAGACATATGACAATGTTGTTTCCAATACAAATGATAAAAAACAATGTGTTTTCATTAGAATTAACTAAAATGTTCCTGATTTTCCGTTTATATTACAGATGGAAGATGCACTGGTAAAACCGCTCTAATCCGGCTGAAACGTCGATATATGCAATAAAAACCGAATTTCTCCCCTCTTCAATATCCTACTCAGTATTTTAACGAGAAACAAATAGTTGATTGAAAATGAAGTATTTAAAGTTATTATCTAATCAATTATGTGCTTGCATCATTTTTATCGTATATATAATGAATTAATACCCATAAACTGAAAATTCAAAAAAACGTGGAAAAACGGCAAAATATTGCCTAATTCGATGATATTTTGTTTAAATCACATAGAGGAAAAGGGGATGATAAACGTCAAAATATTGCTAAATTCGATGATTTTTCGTACGAAACAAAATGCAAGAAAACTTGCTTAAAATGCAATATTATGCGACATGCTGAGATTTAAAGGCCAAATCACATATCGTGATACTACATGAAATAGTATCGAAATATTGGTAAAAATGAATATATTTACGTAATATCAAACTACATGATTAACGTGAAAAAGTCACTATTTTACCATATAAGAGGATTTTAACTTCAAATCATATAGCGAGGTTTCGTATTATTTAGATCCAAGAATAGACATATGACAATGTTGTTTCCAATACAAATGATAAAAACCAATGTGTTTTCATTAGAATTAACTAAAATGTTCCTGATTTTCCGTTTATATTACCGATGGAAGATGTACACGAAAACCGCTTTATTCCGGCTGAAACGTCGATATATGCAATAAAAACCGAACTTCTCCCCTCTTCAATATCCTACTCGGTATTTCAACGAGAAACAAATGGTTGATTGAAAATGAAGTATTTTAGGTTAATTTCTAATCAATTATGTGTTTGCATCATTTTTATCGTATATATAATGAATTAATACCCATAGACTGAAAATTCACAAAAACGTGGAAAAACGGCAAAATATTGCCTAATTCGATGATATTTTGTTTAAATCACATAGAGGAAAAGGAGATGATAAACGTCAAAATATTGCTAAATTCGGTGATTTTTCGTACGAAACAAAATGCAAGAAAACTTGCTTAAAATGCTATATTACACGAAATTCTGAGATTTGAAGGGCAAATCACATATCGCGATACTACATGAAATAGTATCGAAATATTCGTAAAAACGAATATATTTACGTAAAATAACACTACATGAAAAAAGTCACTATTTTACCATATATGAGGATTTTAACTTCAAATCATGGAGCGAGGTTTCGTATTATTTAGATCCAAGAAAAGACATATGACAATGTTGTTCAAATATACAAATGATAAAAACCAATGTGTTTTCATTAGAATTAACTAAAATGTTCCTGATTTTCCGTTTAAATTACCGATGGAAGATGTACACGAAAACCGCTCTATTCCGGCTGAAACGTCGATATATGCAATAAAAACAGAACTTCTCCACTTTTCAATATCTTACTCAGTATTTTAACGAGAAACAAATGGTTGATTGAAAATGAAGTATTTAAAGTTATAATCTAACCAATTATGTGTTTGCATCAATTTTATAGTATATATAAAGAATTAATACCCATAAACTAGAAATTCAAAAAAACGTGGAAAAACGGCAAAATATTGCCTAATTCGATGATATTTTGTTTAAATCACATAGAGGAAAAAGAGATGATAAACGTCGAAATATTGCTAAATTCGGTGATTTTTCGTACGAAACAAAATGCAAGAAAACTTGCTTAAAATGCAATATTACGCGACATTCTGAGATTTGAAGGCCAAATCACATATCGTGATACTACATGAAATAGTATCGAAATATTGGTAAAAATTAATATATTTGCGTAATATCAAACTACATGATTAACGTGAAAAAGTCACTATTTTACCATATTTGAGGATTTTAACTTCAAATCATAGAGCGAGGTTTCGTATTATTTAGATCCAAGAAAAGACATATGACAATGTTGTTTCCAATACAAATGATAAAAAACAATGTGTTTTCATTAGAATTAACTAAAATGTTCCTGATTTTCCGTTTATATTACAGATGGAAGATGCACTGGTAAAACCGCTCTAATCCGGCTGAAACGTCGATATATGCAATAAAAACCGAATTTCTCCCCTCTTCAATATCCTACTCAGTATTTTAACGAGAAACTGAAAACTGGTTGATTGAAAATGAAGTATTTAAGGATATTATCTAATCAATTATGTGTTTGCATCATTTTTATCGTATATATAATGAATTAATACCCATAAACTAAAAAATAAAAAAAACGGAGAAAAACGGCAAAATATTGCCTAATTCGATGATATTTTGTTTAAATCACATAGAGGAAAAAGAGATGTTAAACGTCAAAATATTGCTAAATTCGGTGATTTTTCGTACGAAATAAAATGCAAGAAAACTTGCTTAAAATGCAATATTTTGCGACATTCTGAGATTTGAAGGCCAAATCACATATCGTGATACTACATGAAATAGTATCGAAATATTGGTAAAAATGAATATATTTACGTAATATCAAACTACATGATTAACGTGAAAAAGTCACTATTTTACCATATATGAGGATTTTAACTTCAAATCATAGAGCGAGGTTTCGTATTATTTAGATCCAAAAAAAGACATATGACAATGTTGTTTCCAAAACAAATGATAAAAAACAATGTGTTTTCATTATAATTAACTAAAATGTTCCTGATTTTCCGTTTATATTACAGATGGAAGATGTACACGTAAAACCGCTCTAATCCGGCTGAAACGTCGATATATGCAATAAAAATAGAACTTCTCCCCTCTTCAATATCCTACTCAGTATTTTAACGAGAAACAAATAGTTGATTGAAAATGAAGTATTTAAAGTTATTATCTAATCAATTATGTGCTTGCATCATTTTTATCGTATATATAATGAATTAATACCCATAAACTGAAAATTCAAAAAAACGTGGAAAAACGGCAAAATATTGCCTAATTCGATGATATTTTGTTTAAATCACATAGAGGAAAAGGGGATGATAAACGTCAAAATATTGCTAAATTCGATGATTTTTCGTACGAAACAAAATGCAAGAAAACTTGCTTAAAATGCAATATTATGCGACATGCTGAGATTTAAAGGCCAAATCACATATCGTGATACTACATGAAATAGTATCGAAATATTGGTAAAAATGAATATATTTACGTAATATCAAACTACATGATTAACGTGAAAAAGTCACTATTTTACCATATATGAGGATTTTAACTTCAAATCATAGAGCGAGGTTTCGTATTATTTAGATCCAAGAATAGACATATGACAATGTTGTTTCCAATACAAATGATAAAAACCAATGTGTTTTCATTAGAATTAACTAAAATGTTCCTGATTTTCCGTTTATATTACCGATGGAAGATGTACACGAAAACCGCTCTATTCCGGCTGAAACGTCGATATATGCAATAAAAACCGAACTTCTCCCCTCTTCAATATCCTACTCGGTATTTCAACGAGAAACAAATGGTTGATT
Organism: Procambarus clarkii; assembly: GCF_040958095.1. Lineage (NCBI taxonomy): Eukaryota > Metazoa > Arthropoda > Malacostraca > Decapoda > Cambaridae > Procambarus > Procambarus clarkii. The sequence continues at coordinate 18,559,931 of NC_091177.1, forward strand.
GAAAATGAAGTATTTTAGGTTAATTTCTAATCAATTATGTGTTTGCATCATTTTTATCGTATATATAATGAATTAATACCCATAGACTGAAAATTCACAAAAACGTGGAAAAACGGCAAAATATTGCCTAATTCGATGATATTTTGTTTAAATCACATAGAGGAAAAGGAGATGATAAACGTCAAAATATTGCTAAATTCGGTGATTTTTCGTACGAAACAAAATGCAAGAAAACTTGCTTAAAATGCTATATTACGCGAAATTCTGAGATTTGAAGGGCAAATCACATATCGTGATACTACATGAAATAGTATCGAAATATTCGTAAAAACGAATATATTTACGTAAAATAACACTACATGAAAAAAGTCACTATTTTACCATATATGAGGATTTTAACTTCAAATCATGGAGCGAGGTTTCGTATTATTTAAATCCAAGAAAAGACATATGACAATGTTGTTCAAATATACAAATGATAAAAATCAATGTGTTTTCATTAGAATTAACTAAAATGTTCCTGATTTTCCGTTTAAATTACCGATGGAAGATGTACACGAAAACCGCTCTATTCCGGCTGAAACGTCGATATATGCAATAAAAACAGAACTTCTCCCCTTTTCAATATCTTACTCAGTATTTTAACGAGAAACAAATAGTTGATTGAAAATGAAGTATTTAAAGTTATTATCTAACCAATTATGTGTTTGCATCATTTTTATCGTATATATAAAGAATTAATACCCATAAACTAGAAATTCAAAAAAACGTGGAAAAACTGCAAAATATTGCCTAATTCGATGATATTTTGTTTAAATCACATAGAGGAAAAAGAGATGATAAACGTCGAAATATTGCTAAATTCGGTGATTTTTTGTACGAAACAAAATGCAAGAAAACTTGCTTAAAATGCAATATTATGCGACATGCTGAGATTTAAAGGCCAAATCACATATCGTGATACTACATGAAATAGTATCGAAATATTGGTAAAAATGAATATATTTACGTAATATCAAACTACATGATTAACGTGAAAAAGTCACTATTTTACCATATATGAGGATTTTAACTTCAAATCATAGAGCGAGGTTTCGCATTATTTAGATCCAAGAATAGACATATGACAATGTTGTTTCCAATACAAATGATAAAAACCAATGTGTTTTCATTAGAATTAACTAAAATGTTCCTGATTTTCCGTTTAAATTACCGATGGAAGATGTACACGAAAACCGCTCTATTCCGGCTGAAACGTCGATATATGCAATAAAAACAGAACTTCTCCCCTTTTCAATATCTTACTCAGTATTTTAACGAGAAACAAATGGTTGATTGAAAATGAAGTATTTAAAGTTATAATCTAACCAATTATGTGTTTGCATCAATTTTATAGTATATATAAAGAATTAATACCCATAAACTAGAAATTCAAAAAAACGTGGAAAAACGGCAAAATATTGCCTAATTCGATGATATTTTGTTTAAATCACATAGAGAAAAAAGAGATGATAAACGTCGAAATATTGCTAAATTCGGTGATTTTTCGTACGAAACAAAATGCAAGAAAACTTGCTTAAAATGCAATATTATGCGACATTCTGAGATTTGAAGGCCAAATCACATATCGTGATACTACATGAAATAGTATCGAAATATTGGTAAAAATTAATATATTTGCGTAATATCAAACTACATGATTAACGTGAAAAAGTCACTATTATACCATATTTGAGGATTTTAACTTCAAATCATAGAGCGTGGTTTCGTATTATTTAGATCCAAGAAAAGACATATGACAATAATGTTTCCAATACAAATTATAAAAACCAATGTGTTTTCAATTGAATTAACTAAAATGTTCCTGATTTTCCGTTTATATTACCGATGGAAGATGTACACGAAAACCGCTCTATTCCGGCTGAAACGTCGATATATGCAATAAAAACAGAACTTCTCCCCTTTTCAATATCTTACTCAGTATTTTAACGGGAAACAAATAGTTGATTGAAAATGAAGTATTTAAGGTTATTATCTAATCAATTATGTGTTCGCATCATTTTTATCGTATATATAATGAATTAATACCCATAAATTGAAAGTTCAAAAAAATGTGGAAAAACGGCAAAATATTGCATAATTCGATGATATTTTGTTTAAATCACATAGAGGAAAATGAGATGATAAAAGTCAAAATATTGCTAAATTCAGAGATTTTTCGTACGAAACAAAATGCAAGAAAACTTGCTTAAAATGCAATAATATGCGACATTCTGAGATTTGAAGGCCAAATCACATATCGTGATACTACATGAAATAGTATCGAAATATTGGTAAAATAAATATATTTGCGTAATATCAAACTACATGATTAACGTGAAAAAGTCACTATTTTACCATATTTGAGGATTTTGACTTCAAATCATAGAGCGAGGTTTTGTATTATTTAGATCCAAGAAAAGACATATGACAATGTTGTTTCCAAAACAAATGATAAAAAACAATGTGTTTTCATTATAATTAACTAAAATGTTCCTGATTTTCCGTTTATATTACAGATGGAAGATGTACACGTAAAACCGCTCTAATCCGGCTGAAACGTCGATATATGCAATAAAAATAGAACTTCTCCCCTCTTCAATATCCTACTCAGTATTTTAACGAGAAACAAATAGTTGATTGAAAATGAAGTATTTAAAGTTATTATCTAATCAATTATGTGCTTGCATCATTTTTATCGTATATATAATGAATTAATACCCATAAACTGGAAATTCAAAAAAACGTGGAAAAACGGCAAAATATTGCCTAATTCGATGATATTTTGTTTAAATCACATAGAGGAAAAGGGGATGATAAACGTCAAAATATTGCTAAATTCGATGATTTTTCGTACGAAACAAAATGCAAGAAAACTTGCTTAAAATGCAATATTATGCGACATGCTGAGATTTAAAGGCCAAATCACATATCGTGATACTACATGAAATAGTATCGAAATATTGGTAAAAATGAATATATTTACGTAATATCAAACTACATGATTAACGTGAAAAAGTCACTATTTTACCATATATGAGGATTTTAACTTCAAATCATAGAGCGAGGTTTCGTATTATTTAGATCCAAGAATAGACATATGACAATGTTGTTTCCGATACAAATGATAAAAACCAATGTGTTTTCATTAGAATTAACTAAAATGTTCCTGATTTTCCGTTTATATTACCGATGGAAGATGTACACGAAAACCGCTCTATTCCGGCTGAAACGTCGATATATGCAATAAAAACCGAACTTCTCCCCTCTTCAATATCCTACTCGGTATTTCAACGAGAAACAAATGGTTGATTGAAAATGAAGTATTTTAGGTTAATTTCTAATCAATTATGTGTTTGCATCATTTTTATCGTATATATAATGAATTAATACCCATAGACTGAAAATTCACAAAAACGTGGAAAAACGGCAAAATATTGCCTAATTCGATGATATTTTGTTTAAATCACATAGAGGAAAAGGAGATGATAAACGTCAAAATATTGCTAAATTCGGTGATTTTTCGTACGAAACAAAATGCAAGAAAACTTGCTTAAAATGCTATATTACGCGAAATTCTGAGATTTGAAGGGCAAATCACATATCGTGATACTACATGAAATAGTATCGAAATATTCGTAAAAACGAATATATTTACGTAAAATAACACTACATGAAAAAAGTCACTATTTTACCATATATGAGGATTTTAACTTCAAATCATGGAGCGAGGTTTCGTATTATTTAGATCCAAGAAAAGACATATGACAATGTTGTTCATATATACAAATGATAAAAATCAATGTGTTTTCATTAGAATTAACTAAAATGTTCCTGATTTTCCGTTTAAATTACCGATGGAAGATGTACACGAAAACCGCTCTATTCCGGCTGAAACGTCGATATATGCAATAAAAACAGAACTTCTCCCCTTTTCAATATCTTACTCAGTATATTAACGAGAAACAAATAGTTGATTGAAAATGAAGTATTTAAAGTTATTATCTAACCAATTATGTGTTTGCATCATTTTTATCGTATATATAAAGAATTAATTCCCATAAACTAGAAATTCAAAAAAACGTGGAAAAACTGCAAAATATTGCCTAATTCGATGATATTTTGTTTAAATCACATAGAGGAAAAAGAGATGATAAACGTCGAAATATTGCTAAATTCGGTGATTTTTTGTACGAAACAAAATGCAAGAAAACTTGCTTAAAATGCAATATTATGCGACATGCTGAGATTTAAAGGCCAAATCACATATCGTGATACTACATGAAATAGTATCGAAATATTGGTAAAAATGAATATATTTACGTAATATCAAACTACATGATTAACGTGAAAAAGTCACTATTTTACCATATATGAGGATTTTAACTTCAAATCATAGAGCGAGGTTTCGTATTATTTAGATCCATGAATAGACATATGACAATGTTGTTTCCAATACAAATGATAAAAACCAATGTGTTTTCATTAGAATTAACTAAAATGTTCCTGATTTTCCGTTTAAATTACCGATGGAAGATGTACACGAAAACCGCTCTATTCCGGCTGAAACGTCGATATATGCAATAAAAACAGAACTTCTCCCCTTTTCAATATCTTACTCAGTATTTTAACGAGAAACAAATGGTTGATTGAAAATGAAGTATTTAAAGTTATAATCTAACCAATTATGTGTTTGCATCAATTTTATAGTATATATAAAGAATTAATACCCATAAACTAGAAATTCAAAAAAACGTGGAAAAACGGCAAAATATTGCCTAATTCGATGATATTTTGTTTAAATCACATAGAGAAAAAAGAGATGATAAACGTCGAAATATTGCTAAATTCGGTGATTTTTCGTACGAAACAAAAAGCAAGAAAACTTGCTTAAAATGCAATATTATGCGACATTCTGAAATTTGAAGGCCAAATCACATATCGTGATACTACATGAAATAGTATCGAAATATTGGTAAAAATTAATATATTTGCGTAATATCAAACTACATGATTAACGTGAAAAAGTCACTATTTTACCATATTTGAGGATTTTAACTTCAAATCATAGAGCGAGGTTTCGTATTATTTAGATCCAAGAAAAGACATATGACAATGTTGTTTCCAATACAAATGATAAAAAACAATGTGTTTTCATTAGAATTAACTAAAATGTTCCTGATTTTCCGTTTATATTACAGATGGAAGATGCACTGGTAAAACCGCTCTAATCCGGCTGAAACGTCGATATATGCAATAAAAACCGAATTTCTCCCCTCTTCAATATCCTACTCAGTATTTTAACGAGAAACAAATAGTTGATTGAAAATGAAGTATTTAAAGTTATTATCTAATCAATTATGTGCTTGCATCATTTTTATCGTATATATAATGAATTAATACCCATAAACTGAAAATTCAAAAAAACGTGGAAAAACGGCAAAATATTGCCTAATTCGATGATATTTTGTTTAAATCACATAGAGGAAAAGGGGATGATAAACGTCAAAATATTGCTAAATTCGATGATTTTTCGTACGAAACAAAATGCAAGAAAACTTGCTTAAAATGCAATATTATGCGACATGCTGAGATTTAAAGGCCAAATCACATATCGTGATACTACATGAAATAGTATCGAAATATTGGTAAAAATGAATATATTTACGTAATATCAAACTACATGATTAACGTGAAAAAGTCACTATTTTACCATATATGAGGATTTTAACTTCAAATCATAGAGCGAGGTTTCGTATTATTTAGATCCAAGAATAGACATATGACAATGTTGTTTCCAATACAAATGATAAAAACCAATGTGTTTTCATTAGAATTAACTAAAATGTTCCTGATTTTCCGTTTATATTACCGATGGAAGATGTACACGAAAACCGCTTTATTCCGGCTGAAACGTCGATATATGCAATAAAAACCGAACTTCTCCCCTCTTCAATATCCTACTCGGTATTTCAACGAGAAACAAATGGTTGATTGAAAATGAAGTATTTTAGGTTAATTTCTAATCAATTATGTGTTTGCATCATTTTTATCGTATATATAATGAATTAATACCCATAGACTGAAAATTCACAAAAACGTGGAAAAACGGCAAAATATTGCCTAATTCGATGATATTTTGTTTAAATCACATAGAGGAAAAGGAGATGATAAACGTCAAAATATTGCTAAATTCGGTGATTTTTCGTACGAAACAAAATGCAAGAAAACTTGCTTAAAATGCTATATTACACGAAATTCTGAGATTTGAAGGGCAAATCACATATCGCGATACTACATGAAATAGTATCGAAATATTCGTAAAAACGAATATATTTACGTAAAATAACACTACATGAAAAAAGTCACTATTTTACCATATATGAGGATTTTAACTTCAAATCATGGAGCGAGGTTTCGTATTATTTAGATCCAAGAAAAGACATATGACAATGTTGTTCAAATATACAAATGATAAAAACCAATGTGTTTTCATTAGAATTAACTAAAATGTTCCTGATTTTCCGTTTAAATTACCGATGGAAGATGTACACGAAAACCGCTCTATTCCGGCTGAAACGTCGATATATGCAATAAAAACAGAACTTCTCCACTTTTCAATATCTTACTCAGTATTTTAACGAGAAACAAATGGTTGATTGAAAATGAAGTATTTAAAGTTATAATCTAACCAATTATGTGTTTGCATCAATTTTATAGTATATATAAAGAATTAATACCCATAAACTAGAAATTCAAAAAAACGTGGAAAAACGGCAAAATATTGCCTAATTCGATGATATTTTGTTTAAATCACATAGAGGAAAAAGAGATGATAAACGTCGAAATATTGCTAAATTCGGTGATTTTTCGTACGAAACAAAATGCAAGAAAACTTGCTTAAAATGCAATATTACGCGACATTCTGAGATTTGAAGGCCAAATCACATATCGTGATACTACATGAAATAGTATCGAAATATTGGTAAAAATTAATATATTTGCGTAATATCAAACTACATGATTAACGTGAAAAAGTCACTATTTTACCATATTTGAGGATTTTAACTTCAAATCATAGAGCGAGGTTTCGTATTATTTAGATCCAAGAAAAGACATATGACAATGTTGTTTCCAATACAAATGATAAAAAACAATGTGTTTTCATTAGAATTAACTAAAATGTTCCTGATTTTCCGTTTATATTACAGATGGAAGATGCACTGGTAAAACCGCTCTAATCCGGCTGAAACGTCGATATATGCAATAAAAACCGAATTTCTCCCCTCTTCAATATCCTACTCAGTATTTTAACGAGAAACTGAAAACTGGTTGATTGAAAATGAAGTATTTAAGGATATTATCTAATCAATTATGTGTTTGCATCATTTTTATCGTATATATAATGAATTAATACCCATAAACTAAAAAATAAAAAAAACGGAGAAAAACGGCAAAATATTGCCTAATTCGATGATATTTTGTTTAAATCACATAGAGGAAAAAGAGATGTTAAACGTCAAAATATTGCTAAATTCGGTGATTTTTCGTACGAAATAAAATGCAAGAAAACTTGCTTAAAATGCAATATTTTGCGACATTCTGAGATTTGAAGGCCAAATCACATATCGTGATACTACATGAAATAGTATCGAAATATTGGTAAAAATGAATATATTTACGTAATATCAAACTACATGATTAACGTGAAAAAGTCACTATTTTACCATATATGAGGATTTTAACTTCAAATCATAGAGCGAGGTTTCGTATTATTTAGATCCAAAAAAAGACATATGACAATGTTGTTTCCAAAACAAATGATAAAAAACAATGTGTTTTCATTATAATTAACTAAAATGTTCCTGATTTTCCGTTTATATTACAGATGGAAGATGTACACGTAAAACCGCTCTAATCCGGCTGAAACGTCGATATATGCAATAAAAATAGAACTTCTCCCCTCTTCAATATCCTACTCAGTATTTTAACGAGAAACAAATAGTTGATTGAAAATGAAGTATTTAAAGTTATTATCTAATCAATTATGTGCTTGCATCATTTTTATCGTATATATAATGAATTAATACCCATAAACTGAAAATTCAAAAAAACGTGGAAAAACGGCAAAATATTGCCTAATTCGATGATATTTTGTTTAAATCACATAGAGGAAAAGGGGATGATAAACGTCAAAATATTGCTAAATTCGATGATTTTTCGTACGAAACAAAATGCAAGAAAACTTGCTTAAAATGCAATATTATGCGACATGCTGAGATTTAAAGGCCAAATCACATATCGTGATACTACATGAAATAGTATCGAAATATTGGTAAAAATGAATATATTTACGTAATATCAAACTACATGATTAACGTGAAAAAGTCACTATTTTACCATATATGAGGATTTTAACTTCAAATCATAGAGCGAGGTTTCGTATTATTTAGATCCAAGAATAGACATATGACAATGTTGTTTCCAATACAAATGATAAAAACCAATGTGTTTTCATTAGAATTAACTAAAATGTTCCTGATTTTCCGTTTATATTACCGATGGAAGATGTACACGAAAACCGCTCTATTCCGGCTGAAACGTCGATATATGCAATAAAAACCGAACTTCTCCCCTCTTCAATATCCTACTCGGTATTTCAACGAGAAACAAATGGTTGATTGAAAATGAAGTATTTTAGGTTAATTTCTAATCAATTATGTGTTTGCATCATTTTTATCGTATATATAATGAATTAATACCCATAGACTGAAAATTCACAAAAACGTGGAAAAACGGCAAAATATTGCCTAATTCGATGATATTTTGTTTAAATCACATAGAGGAAAAGGAGATGATAAACGTCAAAATATTGCTAAATTCGGTGATTTTTCGTACGAAACAAAATGCAAGAAAACTTGCTTAAAATGCTATATTACGCGAAATTCTGAGATTTGAAGGGCAAATCACATATCGTGATACTACATGAAATAGTATCGAAATATTCGTAAAAACGAATATATTTACGTAAAATAACACTACATGAAAAAAGTCACTATTTTACCATATATGAGGATTTTAACTTCAAATCATGGAGCGAGGTTTCGTATTATTTAAATCCAAGAAAAGACATATGACAATGTTGTTCAAATATACAAATGATAAAAATCAATGTGTTTTCATTAGAATTAACTAAAATGTTCCTGATTTTCCGTTTAAATTACCGATGGAAGATGTACACGAAAACCGCTCTATTCCGGCTGAAACGTCGATATATGCAATAAAAACAGAACTTCTCCCCTTTTCAATATCTTACTCAGTATTTTAACGAGAAACAAATAGTTGATTGAAAATGAAGTATTTAAAGTTATTATCTAACCAATTATGTGTTTGCATCATTTTTATCGTATATATAAAGAATTAATACCCATAAACTAGAAATTCAAAAAAACGTGGAAAAACTGCAAAATATTGCCTAATTCGATGATATTTTGTTTAAATCACATAGAGGAAAAAGAGATGATAAACGTCGAAATATTGCTAAATTCGGTGATTTTTTGTACGAAACAAAATGCAAGAAAACTTGCTTAAAATGCAATATTATGCGACATGCTGAGATTTAAAGGCCAAATCACATATCGTGATACTACATGAAATAGTATCGAAATATTGGTAAAAATGAATATATTTACGTAATATCAAACTACATGATTAACGTGAAAAAGTCACTATTTTACCATATATGAGGATTTTAACTTCAAATCATAGAGCGAGGTTTCGCATTATTTAGATCCAAGAATAGACATATGACAATGTTGTTTCCAATACAAATGATAAAAACCAATGTGTTTTCATTAGAATTAACTAAAATGTTCCTGATTTTCCGTTTAAATTACCGATGGAAGATGTACACGAAAACCGCTCTATTCCGGCTGAAACGTCGATATATGCAATAAAAACAGAACTTCTCCCCTTTTCAATATCTTACTCAGTATTTTAACGAGAAACAAATGGTTGATTGAAAATGAAGTATTTAAAGTTATAATCTAACCAATTATGTGTTTGCATCAATTTTATAGTATATATAAAGAATTAATACCCATAAACTAGAAATTCAAAAAAACGTGGAAAAACGGCAAAATATTGCCTAATTCGATGATATTTTGTTTAAATCACATAGAGAAAAAAGAGATGATAAACGTCGAAATATTGCTAAATTCGGTGATTTTTCGTACGAAACAAAATGCAAGAAAACTTGCTTAAAATGCAATATTATGCGACATTCTGAGATTTGAAGGCCAAATCACATATCGTGATACTACATGAAATAGTATCGAAATATTGGTAAAAATTAATATATTTGCGTAATATCAAACTACATGATTAACGTGAAAAAGTCACTATTTTACCATATTTGAGGATTTTAACTTCAAATCATAGAGCGAGGTTTCGTATTATTTAGATCCAAGAAAAGACATATGACAATGTTGTTTCCAATACAAATGATAAAAAACAATGTGTTTTCATTAGAATTAACTAAAATGTTCCTGATTTTCCGTTTATATTACAGATGGAAGATGCACTGGTAAAACCGCTCTAATCCGGCTGAAACGTCGATATATGCAATAAAAACCGAATTTCTCCCCTCTTCAATATCCTACTCAGTATTTTAACGAGAAACTGAAAACTGGTTGATTGAAAATGAAGTATTTAAGGATATTATCTAATCAATTATGTGTTTGCATCATTTTTATCGTATATATAATGAATTAATACCCATAAACTAAAAAATAAAAAAAAACGGAGAAAAACGGCAAAATATTGCCTAATTCGATGATATTTTGTTTAAATCACATAGAGGAAAAAGAGATGTTAAACGTCAAAATATTGCTAAATTCGGTGATTTTTCGTACGAAATAAAATGCAAGAAAACTTGCTTAAAATGCAATATTTTGCGACATTCTGAGATTTGAAGGCCAAATCACGTATCGTGATACTACATGAAATAGTATCGAAATATTGGTAAAAATGAATATATTTACGTAATATCAAACTACATGATTAACGTGAAAAAGTCACTATTTTACCATATATGAGGATTTTAACTTCAAATCATAGAGCGAGGTTTCGTATTATTTAGATCCAAAAAAAGACATATGACAATGTTGTTTCCAATACAAATGATAAAAACCAATGTGTTTTCATTAGAATTAACTAAAATGTTCCTGATTTTCCGTTTATATTACCGATGGAAGATGTACACGAAAACCGCTCTATTCCGGCTGAAACGTCGATATATGCAATAAAAACCGAACTTCTCCCCTCTTCAATATCCTACTCGGTATTTCAACGAGAAACAAATGATTGATTGAAAATGAAGTATTTAAGGTTAATTTCTAATCAATTATGTGTTTGCATCATTTTTATCGTATATTTATTGAATTAATACCCATAGACTGAAAATTCACAAAAACGTGGAAAAACGGCAAAATATTGCCTAATTCGATGATATTTTGTTTAAATCACATAGAGGAAAAGGAGATGATAAACGTCAAAATATTGCTAAATTCGGTGATTTTTCGTACGAAACAAAATGCAAGAAAACTTGCTTAAAATGCTATATTACGCGAAATTCTGAGATTTGAAGGGCAAATCACATATCGTGATACTACATGAAATAGTATCGAAATATTCGTAAAAACGAATATATTTACGTAAAATAACACTACATGAAAAAAGTCACTATTTTACCATATATGAGGATTTTAACTTCAAATCATGGAGCGAGGTTTCGTATTATTTAGATCCAAGAAAAGACATATGACAATGTTGTTCAAATATACAAATGATAAAAATCAATGTGTTTTCATTAGAATTAACTAAAATGTTCCTGATTTTCCGTTTAAATTACCGATGGAAGATGTACACGAAAACCGCTCTATTCCGGCTGAAACGTCGATATATGCAATAAAAACAGAACTTCTCCCCTTTTCAATATCTTACTCAGTATTTTAACGAGAAACAAATAGTTGATTGAAAATGAAGTATTTAAAGTTATTATCTAACCAATTATGTGTTTGCATCATTTTTATCGTATATATAAAGAATTAATACCCATAAACTAGAAATTCAAAAAAACGTGGAAAAACTGCAAAATATTGCCTAATTCGATGATATTTTGTTTAAATCACATAGAGGAAAAAGAGATGATAAACGTCGAAATATTGCTAAATTCGGTGATTTTTTGTACGAAACAAAATGCAAGAAAACTTGCTTAAAATGCAATATTATGCGACATTCTGAGATTTGAAGGCCAAATCACATATCGTGATACTACATGAAATAGTATCGAAATATTGGTAAAAATTAATATATTTGCGTAATATCAAATTACATGATTAACGTGAAAAAGTCACTATTTTACCATATTTGAGGATTTTAACTTCAAATCATAGAGCGAGGTTTCGTATAATTAAGATCCAAGAAAAGACATATGACAATGTTGTTTCCAATACAAATGATAACAAACAATGTGTTTTCATTAGAATTAACTAAAATGTTCCTGATTTTCCGTTTGTATTACAGATGGAAGATGTACAGGTAAAACCGCTTTAATCCGGCTGAAACGTCGATATATGCAATAAAAACCGAATTTCTCCCCTCTTCAATATCCTACTCAGTATTTTAACGAGAAACAAATGGTTGATTGAAAATGAAGTATTTAAGGTTATTTTCTAATCAATTATGTGTTTGCATCATTTGTATCGTATTTTTATTGAATTAATACCCATAGACTGAAAATTAACAAAACTTGGAAAAACGGCAAAATGTTGCCTAATTCGATGATATTTTGTTTATTCCCATAAAGGAAAAGGAGATGATAAACGTCTAAATATTGCTAAATTCGAGGATTTTTCGTACGAAACAAAATGCAAGAAAACTTGCTTAAAATGCAATATTACGCGAAATTCTGAGATTTGAAGGCCAAATCACGTATCGTGATACTACATGAAATAGTATCGAAATATTGGTAAAACGAATATATTTACGTAAAATCACACTACATGAAAAACGTGAAAAAAGTCACTATTTTACCATATATGAGGATTTTAACTTCAAATCATAGAGCGAGGTTTCGGAGATTTAAATCCAAGAAAAGACATATGACAATGGTGTTTCCAATACAAATGATAAAAACCAATGTGTTTTCATTAGAATTAACTAAAATGTTCCTGATTTTCCGTTTATATTACCGATGGAAAATGTACACGAAAACCGCTCTATTCCGGCTGAAACGTCGATATATGCAATAAAAACAGAACTTCCCCCCTTTTCAATAACTTACTCAGTATTTTATCGAGAAACAAATAGTTGATTGAAAATGAAGTATTTAAGGTTATTATCTAATCAATTATGTGTTTACATCATTTTTATCCTATATATAATGAATTAATACCCATAAACTGAAAATTAAAAAAAAACGTGGAAAAACAGCAAAATATTGCCTAATTCGATGATATTTTTTTTAAATCACATAGAGCAAAAGGGGATGATGAACGTCAAAATATTGTTAAATTCGATGATTTTTCGTACGAAACAAAATGCAAGAAAACTTGCTTAAAATGCAATATTATGCGACATTCTGAGATTTGAAGGCCAAATCACATATCGTGATACTACATGAAATAGTATCGAAATATTGGTAAAAATGAATATATTTACGTAAAATCACACTACATGAAAAACGTGAAAAAAGTCACTATTTTACCATATATGAGGATTTTAACTTCAATTCATAGAGCGAGGTTTCGTATTATTTAGATCCAAGAAAAGACATATGACAATGTTGTTTCCAATACAAATGATAAAAACCAATGTGTTTTCATTAGAATTAACTAAAATGTTCCTGATTTTCCGTTTATATTACCGATGGAAGATGTACACGAAAACCGCTCTATTCCGGCTGAAACGTCGATATATGCAATAAAAACCGAACTTCTCCCTTCTTCAATATCCTACTCGGTATTTTAACGAGAAACAAATGGTTGATTGAAAATGAAGTATTTAAGGTTAATTTCTAATCAATTATGTGTTTGCATCATTTTTATCGTATATTTATTGAATTAATACCCATAGACTGAAAATTCACAAAAACGTGGAAAAACGGCAAAATATTGCCTAATTCGATGATATTTTGTTTAAATCACATAAAGGAAAAGGAGATGATAAACGTCAAAATATTGCTAAATTCGGTGATTTTTCGTACGAAACGAAATGCAAGAAAACTTGCTTTAAATGCAATATTACGCGAAATTCTGAGATTTGAAGGCCAAATCACATATCGTGATACTACATGAAATAGTATCGAAATATTCGTAAAAACGAATATATTTACGTATAATAACACTACATGAAAAAAGTCACTATTTTACCATATATGAGGATTTTAACTTCAAATCATGGAGCGAGGTTTCGTATTATTTAGATCCAAGAAAAGACATATGACAATGTTGTTTCCAATACAAATGATAAAAACCAATGTGTTTTCATTAGAATTAACTAAAATGTTCCAGATTTTCCGTTTATATTACCGATGGAAGATGTACACGAAAACGGCTCTATTCCGGCAGAAACGTCGATATATGCAATAAAAACAGAACTTCTCCCTTCTTCAATATCCTACTCGGTATTTTAACAAGAAACAAATGGTTGATTGAAAATGAAGTATTTAAGGTTAATTTCTAATCAATTATGTGTTTGCATCATTTTTATCGTATATTTATTGAATTAATACCCATAGACTGAAAATTCACAAAAACGTGGAAAAACGGCAAAATATTGCCTAATTCGATGATATTTTGTTTAAATCACATAAAGGAAAAGGAGATGATAAACGTCAAAATATTGCTAAATTCGGTGATTTTTCGTACGAAACGAAATGCAAGAAAACTTGCTTTAAATGCAATATTACGCGAAATTCTGAGATATGAAGGCCAAATCACATATCGTGATACTACATGAAATAGTATCGAAATATTCGTAAAAACGAATATATTTACGTATAATAACACTACATGAAAAAAGTCACTATTTTACCATATATGAGGATTTTAACTTCAAATCATGGAGCGAGGTTTCGTATTATTTAGATCCAAGAAAAGACATATGACAATGTTGTTTCCAATACAAATGATAAAAACCAATGTGTTTTCATTAGAATTAACTAAAATGTTCCTGGTTTTCCGTTTATATTACCGATGGAAGATGAACACGAAAACGGCTCTATTCCGGCAGAAACGTGCCGGAATATATATGCAATAAAAAGAGAAACTTCTCCTCTTTTCAATATCTTACTCAGTATTTTAACGAGAAACAAATAGTTGATTGAAAATGAAGTATTTAAGGTTATTATCTAATCAATTATGTGTTTGCATCATTTTTATCGTATATATAATGAATTATTACCCATAAACTAAAAATTAAAAAAAAACGTGGAAAAACGGCCAAATATTGCCTAATTCGATGATATTTTGTTTAAATCACATAGAGGAAAAAGAGATGTTAAACGTCAAAATATTGCTAAATTCGGTGATTTTTCGTACGAAACAAAATGCAAGAAAACTTGCTTAAAATGCAATATTATGCGACATTCTGAGATATGATGGCCAAATCACATATTGTGATACTACATGAAATAGTATCGAAATATTGGTAAAAATGAATATATTTACGTAATATCAAACTACATGATTAACGTGAAAAAGTCACTATTTTACCATATTTGAGGATTTTGACTTCAAATCATAGAGCGAGGTTTTGTATTATTTAGATCCAAGAAAAGACATATGACAATGTTGTTTCCAAAACAAATGATAAAAAACAATGTGTTTTCATTATAATTAACTAAAATGTTCCTGATTTTCCGTTTATATTACAGATGGAAGATGTACACGTAAAACCGCTCTAATCCGGCTGAAACGTCGATATATGCAATAAAAACAGAACTTCTCCCCTCTTCAATATCCTACTCAGTATTTTAACGAGAAACAAATAGTTGATTAAAAATGAAGTATTTAAGGTTATTATCTAATCAATTATGTGCTTGCATCATTTTTATCGTATATATAATGAATTAATACCCATAAACTGAAAATTCAAAAAAACGTGGAAAAACGGCAAAATATTGCCTAATTCGATGATATTTTGTTTAAATCACATAGAGGAAAAGGGGATGATAAACGTCAAAATATTGCTAAATTCGATGATTTTTCGTACGAAACAAAATGCAAGAAAACTTGCTTAAAATACAATATTATGCGACATTCTGAGATTTGAAGGCCAAATCACATATTGTGATACTACATGAAATATTATCGAAATATTGGTAAAAATGAATATATTTACGTAATATCAAACTACATGATTAACGTGAAAAAGTCAATATATTACCATATATGAGGATTTTAACTTCAAATCATAGAGCGAGGTTTCGTATTATTTAGATCCAAGAAAAGACATATGACAATGTTGTTTCCAATACAAATGATAAAAACCAATGTGTTTTCATTAGAATTAACTAAAATGTTCCTGATTTTCCGTTTATATTACCGATGGAAGATGTACACGAAAACCGCTCTATTCCGGCTGAAACGTCGATATATGCAATAAAAACCGAACTTCTCCCCTCTTCAATATCCTACTCGGTATTTCAACGAGAAACAAATGGTTGATTGAAAATGAAGTATTTAAGGTTAATTTCTAATCAATTATGTGTTTGCATCATTTTTATCGTATATTTATTGAATTAATACCCATAGACTGAAAATTCACAAAAACGTGGAAAAACGGCAAAATATTGCCTAATTCGATGATAATTTGTTTAAATCACATAGAGGAAAAGGAGATGATAAACGTCAAATATTGCTAAATTCGGTGATTTTTCGTATGAAACAAAATGCAAGAAAACTTGCTTAAAATGCTATATTACGCGAAATTCTGAGATTTGAAGGGCAAATCACATATCGTGATACTACATGAAATAGTATCGAAATATTCGTAAAAACGAATATATTTACGTAAAATAACACTACATGAAAAAAGTCACTATTTTACCATATATGA
This sequence comes from Procambarus clarkii, assembly GCF_040958095.1. Classification (NCBI taxonomy): domain Eukaryota; kingdom Metazoa; phylum Arthropoda; class Malacostraca; order Decapoda; family Cambaridae; genus Procambarus; species Procambarus clarkii. Next base: position 18,577,091 of record NC_091177.1, read on the forward strand.
GGATTTTAACTTCAAATCATGGAGTGAGGTTTCGTATTATTTAGATCCAAGAAAAGACATATGACAATGTTGTTCAAATATACAAATGATAAAAACCAATGTGTTTTCATTAGAATTAACTAAAATGTTCCTGATTTTCCGTTTAAATTACCGATGGAAGATGTACACGAAAGCCGCTCTATTCCGACTGAAACGTCGATATATGCAATAAAAACAGAACTTCTCCCCTTTTCAATATCTTACTCAGTATTTTAACGAGAAACAAATAGTTGATTGAAAATGAAGTATTTAAGGTTATTATCTAATCAATTGTGTGTTTGCATCATTTTTATCGTATATATAATGAATTATTACCCATAAACTAAAAATTAAAAAAAACGTGGAAAAACGGCAAAATATTGCCTAATTCGATGATATTTTGTTTAAATCACATAGAGGAAAAAGAGATGTTAAACGTCAAAATATTGCTAAATTCGGTGATTTTTCGTACGAAACAAAATGCAAGAAAACTTGCTTAAAATGCAATATTATGCGACATTCTGAGATATGATGGCCAAATCACATATTGTGATACTACATGAAATAGTATCGAAATATTGGTAAAAATGAATATATTTACGTAATATCAAACTACATGATTAACGTGAAAAAGTCACTATTTTACCATATTTGAGGATTTTGACTTCAAATCATAGAGCGAGGTTTTGTATTATTTAGATCCAAGAAAAGACATATGACAATGTTGTTTCCAAAACAAATGATAAAAAACAATGTGTTTTCATTAGAATTAACTAAAATGTTCCTGATTTTCCGTTTATATTACAGATGGAAGATGTACATGTAAAACCGCTCTAATCCGGCTGAAACGTCGATATATGCAATAAAAACAGAACTTCTCCCATCTTCAATATCCTACTCAGTATTTTAACGAGAAACAAATAGTTGATTGAAAATGAAGTATTTAAGGTTATTATCTAATCAATTATGTGCTTGCATCATTTTTATCGTATATATAATGAATTAATACCCATAAACTGAAAATTCAAAAAAACGTGGAAAAACGGCAAAATATTGCCTAATTCGATGATATTTTGTTTAAATCACAATGAGGAAAAGGGGATGATAAACGTCAAAATATTGCTAAATTCGATGATTTTTCGTACGAAACAAAATGCAAGAAAACTTGCTTAAAATACAATATTATGCGACATTCTGAGATTTGAAGGCCAAATCACATATCGTGATACTACATGAAATATTATCGAAATATTGGTAAAAATGAATATATTTACGTAATATCAAACTACATGATTAACGTGAAAAAGTCAATATTTTACCATATATGAGGATTTTAACTTCAAATCATAGAGCGAGGTTTCGTATTATTTAGATCCAAGAAAAGACATATGACAATGTTGTTCAAATATACAAATGATAAAAACCAATGTGTTTTCATTAGAATTAACTAAAATGTTCCTGATTTTCCGTTTAAATTACCGATGGAAGATGTACACGAAAACCGCTCTATTCCGGCTGAAACGTCGATATATGCAATAAAAACAGAAATTCTCCCCTTTTCAATATCTTACTCAGTATTTTAACGAGAAACAAATAGTTGATTGAAAATGAAGGATTTAAGGTTATTATCTAATCAATTATGTGTTTGCATCATTTTTATCGTATATATAATGAATTAATACCCATAAACTAAAAATTCAAAAAAACGTGGAAAAACGGCAAAATATTGCCTTATTCGATGATATTTTGTTTAAATCACATAGAGGAAAAAGAGATGATAAACGTCAAAATATTGCTAAGTTCGGTGATTTTTCGTACGACACAAAATGCAAGAAAACTTGCTTAAAATGCAATATTATGCGACATTCTGAGATTTGAAGGCCAAATCACATATCGTGATACTACATGAAATAGTGTCGAAATATTTGTAAAAATGAATATATTTACGTAAAATCACACTACATGAAAAACGTGAAAAAAGTCACTATTTTACCATATATGAGGATTTTAACTTCAAATCATAGAGCGAGGTTTCGTATTATTTAGATCCAAGAAAAGACATATGACAATGTTGTTTCCAATACAAATGATAAAAACCAATGTGTTTTCATTAGAATTAACTAAAATGTTCCTGATTTTCCGTTTATATTACCGATGGAAGATGTACACGAAAACCGCTCTATTCCGGCTGAAACGTCGATATATGCAAAAAAACCGAACTTCTCCCCTCTTCAATATCCTACTCGGTATTTTAACGAGAAACAAATGGTTGATTGAAAATGAAGTATTTAAGGTAAATTTCTAATCAATTATGTGTTTGCATCATTTTTATCGTATATTTATTGAATTAATACCCATAGACTGAAAATTCACAAAAATGTGGAAAAACGGCAAAATATTGCCTAATTCGATGATATTTTGTTTAAATCACATAAAGGAAAAAGAGATGATAAACGTCAAAATATTGCTAAATTCGGTGATTTTTCGTACGAAACAAAATGCAAGAAAACTTGCTTAAAATGCAATATTACGCGAAATTCTGAGATTTGAAGGCCAAATCACCTATCGTGATACTACATGAAATAGTATCGAAATATTCGTAAAAACGAATATATTTACGTAAAATAACACTACATGAAAAAAGTCACTATTTTACCATATATGAGGATTTTAACTTCAAATCATGGAGCGAGGTTTCGTATTATTTAGATCCAAGAAAAGACATATGACAATGTTGTTCAAATATACAAATGATGAAAACCAATGTGTTTTCATTAGAATTAACTAAAATGTTCCTGATTTTCCGTTTAAAGTACCGATGGAAGATGTACACGAAAACCGCTCTATTCCGGCTGAAACGTCGATATATGCAATAAAAACAGAACTTCTCCCATTTTCAATATCTTACTCAGTATTTTAACGAGAAACAAATAGTTGATTGCAAATGAAGTATCTAAGGATTATTATCTAATCAATTATGTGTTTGCATCTTTTTTATCGTATATATAATGAATTAATACCCATAAACTAAAAATTCAAAAAAACGTGGAAAAACGGCAAAATATTGCCTAATTCGATAATATTTTGTTTGAATCACATAGAGGAAAAAGAGATGATAAACGTCAAAATATTGCTAAATTCGGTGATTTTTCGTATGAAACAAAATGCAAGAAAACTTGCTTAAAATGCAATATTATGTGACATTCTGAGATTTGAAGGCCAAATCACATATCGTGATACTACATGAAATAGTATCGAAATATTGGTAAAAATTAATATATTTGCGTAATATCAAACTATATGATTAACGTGAAAAAGTCACTATTTTACCATATTTGAGGATTTTAACTTCAAATCATAGAGCGAGGTTTCGTATTATTTAGATCCAAGAAAAGACATATGACAATGTTGTTTCCAATACAAATGACAAAAAACAATGTGTTTTCATTAGAATTAACTAAAATGTTTATGATTTTCCGTTTATATTACAGATGATAGATGTACACGTAAAACCGCTCTAATCCGGCTGAAACGTCGATATATGCAATAAAAACCGAACTTCTCCCCTCTTCAAAATCCTACTCAGTATTTTAACGAGAAACAAATGGTTGATTGAAAATGAAGTATTTAAGGTTATTTTCTAATCAATTATGTGTTTGCATCATTTGTATCGTATATTTATTGAATTAATACCCATAGACCGAAAATTCACAAAACTTGGAAAAACGGCCGAATATTGCCTAATTCGATGATATTTTGTTTATTCCTATAAAGGAAAAGGAGATAATAAACGTCAAAATATTGCTAAATTCGATGATTTTTCGTACGAAACAAAATGCAAGAAAACTTGCTTAAAATGCAATATTACGCGAAATTCTGAGATTTGAAGGCCAAATCACGTATCGTGATACTACATGAAATAGTATCGAAATATTGGTAAAAACGAATATATTTACGTAAAATCACACTACATGAAAAACGTGAAAAAATCACTATTTTACCATATATGAGGATTTTAACTTCAAATCATAGAGCGAGGTTTCGTATTATTTAGATCCATGAAAAGACATATGACAATGTTGTTTCCAATACAAATGATAAAAACCAATGTGTTTTCATTAGAATTAACTAAAATGTTCCTGTTTTTCCGTTTATATTACCGATGGAAGATGTACACGAAAACCGCTCTTTTCCGGCTGAAACGTCGATATATGCAATAAAAACTGAACTTCTCCCCTCTTCAATATCCTACTCGGTACTTTAACGAGAAACAAATGGTTGATTGAAAATGAAGTATTTAAGGTTAATTTCTAATCAATTATGTGTTTGCATCATTTTTATCGTATATTTATTGAATTAATACCCATAGACTGAAAATTCACAAAAACGTGGAAAAACGGCAAAATATTGCCTAATTCGATGATATTTTGTTTAAATCACATAAAGGAAAAGGAGATGATAAACGTCAAAATATTGCTAAATTCGGTGATTTTTCGTACGAAACAAAATGCAAGAAAACTTGCTTAAAATGCAATATTACGCGAAATTCTGAGATTTGGAGGCCAAATCACATATCGTGATACTACATGAAATAGTATCGAAATATTCGTAAAAACGAATATATTTACGTAAAATAACACTACATGAAAAAAGTCACTATTTTACCATATATGAGGATTTTAACTTCAAATCATGGAGCGAGGTTTCGTATTATTTAGATCCAAGAAAAGACATATGACAATGTTGTTCAAATATACAAATGATAAAAACCAATGTGTTTTCATTAGAATTAACTAAAATGTTCCTGATTTTCCGTTTAAATTGCCGATGGAAGATGTACACGAAAACCGCTCTATTCCGGCTGAAACGTCGATATATGGAATAAAAACCGAACTTCTCCCCTCTTCAAAATCCTACTCAGTATTTTAACGAGAAACAAATGGTTGATTGAAAATGAAGTATTTAAGGTTATTTTCTAATCAATTATGTGTATGCATCATTTGTATCGTATATTTATTGAATTAATACCCATAGACCGAAAATTCACAAAACTTGGAAAAACGGCCAAATATTGCCTAATTTGATGATATTTTGTTTATTCCCATAAAGGAAAAGGAGATGATAAAGTCAAAATATTGCTAAATTCGAGGATTTTTCGTACGAAACAAAATGCAAGAAAACTTGCTTAAAATGCAATATTATGCGACATTCTGAAATTTGAAGGTCAAATCACATATTGTGATACTACATGAAATAGTATCGAAATATTGGTAAAAATGAATATATTTACGTAATATCAAACTACATGATTAACGTGAAAAAGTCACTATTTTACCATATTTGAGGATTTTAACTTCAAATCATAGAGCGTGGTTTCGTATTATTTAGATCTAAGAAAAGACATATGACAATATTGTTTCCAATACAAATGATAAAAACCAATGTGTTTTCAATTGAATTAACTAAAATGTTCCTGATTTTCCGTTTATATTACCGATGGAAGATGTACACGAAAACCGCTCTATTCCGGCTGAAACGTCGATATATGCAATAAAAACAGAACTTCTCCCCTTTTCAATATCTTACTCAGTATTTTAACGAGAAACAAATAGTTGATTGAAAATGAAGTATTTAAAGTTATTATCTAACCAATTATGTGTTTGCATCATTTTTATCGTATATATAAAGAATTAATACCCATAAACTAGAAATTCAAAAAAACGTGGAAAAACGGCAAAATATTGCCTAATTCGATGATATTTTGTTTAAATCACATAGAGGAAAAAGAGATGATAAACGTCGAAATATTGCTAAATTCGGTGATTTTTCGTACGAAACAAAATGCAAGAAAACTTGCTTAAAATGCAATATTACGCGAAATTCTGAGATTTGAAGGCCAAATCACCTATCGTGATACTACATGAAATAGTATCGAAATATTCGTAAAAACGAATATATTTACGTAAAATAACACTACATGAAAAAAGTCACTATTTTACCATATATGAGGATTTTAACTTCAAATCATGGAGCGAGGTTTCGTATTATTTAGATCCAAGAAAAGACATATGACAATGTTGTTCAAATATACAAATGATGAAAACCAATGTGTTTTCATTAGAATTAACTAAAATGTTCCTGATTTTCCGTTTAAAGTACCGATGGAAGATGTACACGAAAACCGCTCTATTCCGGCAGAAACGTCGATATATGCAATAAAAACAGAACTTCTCCCATTTTCAATATCTTACTCAGTATTTTAACGAGAAACAAATAGTTGATTGCAAATGAAGTATCTAAGGATTATTATCTAATCAATTATGTGTTTGCATCTTTTTTATCGTATATATAATGAATTAATACCCATAAACTAAAAATTCAAAAAAACGTGGAAAAACGGCAAAATATTGCCTAATTCGATAATATTTTGTTTGAATCACATAGAGGAAAAAGAGATGATAAACGTCAAAATATTGCTAAATTCGGTGATTTTTCGTACGAAACAAAATGCAAGAAAACTTGCTTAAAATGCAATATTATGTGACATTCTGAGATTTGAAGGCCAAATCACATATCGTGATACTACATGAAATAGTATCGAAATATTGGTAAAAATTAATATATTTGCGTAATATCAAACTATATGATTAACGTGAAAAAGTCACTATTTTACCATATTTGAGGATTTTAACTTCAAATCATAGAGCGAGGTTTCGTATTATTTAGATCCAAGAAAAGACATATGACAATGTTGTTTCCAATACAAATGATAAAAAACAATGTGTTTTCATTAGAATTAACTAAAATGTTTATGATTTTCCGTTTATATTACAGATGATAGATGTACACGTAAAACCGCTCTAATCCGGCTGAAACGTCGATATATGCAATAAAAACCGAACTTCTCCCCTCTTCAAAATCCTACTCAGTATTTTAACGAGAAACAAATGGTTGATTGAAAATGAAGTATTTAAGGTTATTTTCTAATCAATTATGTGTTTGCATCATTTGTATCGTATATTTATTGAATTAATACCCATAGACCGAAAATTCACAAAACTTGGAAAAACGGCCGAATATTGCCTAATTCGATGATATTTTGTTTATTCCTATAAAGGAAAAGGAGATAATAAACGTCAAAATATTGCTAAATTCGATGATTTTTCGTACGAAACAAAATGCAAGAAAACTTGCTTAAAATGCAATATTACGCGAAATTCTGAGATTTGAAGGCCAAATCACGTATCGTGATACTACATGAAATAGTATCGAAATATTGGTAAAAACGAATATATTTACGTAAAATCACACTACATGAAAAACGTGAAAAAATCACTATTTTACCATATATGAGGATTTTAACTTCAAATCATAGAGCGAGGTTTCGTATTATTTAGATCCATGAAAAGACATATGACAATGTTGTTTCCAATACAAATGATAAAACCCAATGTGTTTTCATTAGAATTAACTAAAATGTTCCTGTTTTTCCGTTTATATTACCGATGGAAGATGTACACGAAAACCGCTCTATTCCGGCTGAAACGTCGATATATGGAATAAAAACCGAACTTCTCCCCTCTTCAAAATCCTACTCAGTATTTTAACGAGAAACAAATGGTTGATTGAAAATGAAGTATTTAAGGTTATTTTCTAATCAATTATGTGTATGCATCATTTGTATCGTATATTTATTGAATTAATACCCATAGACCGAAAATTCACAAAACTTGGAAAAACGGCCAAATATTGCCTAATTTGATGATATTTTGTTTATTCCCATAAAGGAAAAGGAGATGATAAAGTCAAAATATTGCTAAATTCGAGGATTTTTCGTACGAAACAAAATGCAAGAAAACTTGCTTAAAATGCAATATTATGCGACATTCTGAAATTTGAAGGTCAAATCACATATTGTGATACTACATGAAATAGTATCGAAATATTGGTAAAAATGAATATATTTACGTAATATCAAACTACATGATTAACGTGAAAAAGTCACTATTTTACCATATTTGAGGATTTTAACTTCAAATCATAGAGCGTGGTTTCGTATTATTTAGATCTAAGAAAAGACATATGACAATATTGTTTCCAATACAAATGATAAAAACCAATGTGTTTTCAATTGAATTAACTAAAATGTTCCTGATTTTCCGTTTATATTACCGATGGAAGATGTACACGAAAACCGCTCTATTCCGGCTGAAACGTCGATATATGCAATAAAAACAGAACTTCTCCCCTTTTCAATATCTTACTCAGTATTTTAACGAGAAACAAATAGTTGATTGAAAATGAAGTATTTAAAGTTATTATCTAACCAATTATGTGTTTGCATCATTTTTATCGTATATATAAAGAATTAATACCCATAAACTAGAAATTCAAAAAAACGTGGAAAAACGGCAAAATATTGCCTAATTCGATGATATTTTGTTTAAATCACATAGAGGAAAAAGAGATGATAAACGTCGAAATATTGCTAAATTCGGTGATTTTTTGTACGAAACAAAATGCAAGAAAACTTGCTTAAAATGCAATATTATGCGACATTCTGAGATTTGAAGGCCAAATCACATATCGTGATACTACATGAAATAGTATCGAAATATTGGTAAAAATTAATATATTTGCGTAATATCAAACTACATGATTAACGTGAAAAAGTCACTATTTTACCATATTTGAGGATTTTAACTCCAAATCATAGAGCGAGGTTTCGGAGTTTTTAGATCCAAGAAAAGACATATGACAATGTTGTTTCCAATACAAATGATAAAAACCAATGTGTTTTCATTAGAATTAACTAAAATGTTCCTGATTTTCCGTTTATATTACCGATGGAAGATGTACACGAAAACCGCTCCTTTCCGGCTGAAACGTCGATATATGCAATAAAAACTGAACTTCTCCCCTCTTCAATATCCTACTCGGTACTTTAACGAGAAACAAATGGTTGATTGAAAATGAAGTATTTAAGGTTAATTTCTAATCAATTATGTGTTTGCATCATTTTTATCGTATATTTATTGAATTAATACCCATAGACTGAAAATTCACAAAAACGTGGAAAAACGGCAAAATATTGCCTAATTCGATGATATTTTGTTTAAATCACATAAAGGAAAAGGAGATGATAAACGTCAAAATATTGCTAAATTCGGTGATTTTTCGTACGAAACAAAATGCAAGAAAACTTGCTTAAAATGCAATATTACGCGAAATTCTGAGATTTGAAGGCCAAATCACATATCGTGATACTACATGAAATAGTATCGAAATATTCGTAAAAACGAATATATTTACGTAAAATAACACTACATGAAAAAAAGTCACTATTTTACCATATATGAGGATTTTAACTTCAAATCATGAAGCGAGGTTTCGTATTAATTATCTCTTGAGCCTCTGCATCCATCTCGTAAGCCTCTGCATCACTCTCTTGAACATCTGCATCCCTCTATTAACCGTCTGCATCACTCTCTTGAGCCTCTGCATCCCTCTCTTGAGCCTCTGCATCACTTTCGTAAGCCTCTGCAACACTCTCTTCAGCCTCTGCATCACTCTCTTCGGCCTCTGCATCACTCTCTTAATTTAAGGCTCTGCTTCCCTCTCTTGATCCTCTGCATCACTAACTTAAGCCTCTGCCTTTACCTCTTGATCCTCTGCATCCCTCTCTGGAGCCTCTGCAACCCTCTCTTAATCCTCTGCATCACTCTCTTCAGCTTCTGCATCACTCTCTTGAGCGTCTACATCCCTCTTTTGAGCCTCTGTATCCTTCTCTTAAGCCTCTGCATCACTCTCTAGAGCCTCTGCATCACTCTCTTAAGCCTCTGCTTCCCTCTCTTGCTCCTCTGAATCACTCTCTTGATCCTCTGCATCACTCTCTTGAGCATCTGCATCGTTCTCTTGATCCTCTGCATCACTGTCTTGAGCCTCTGCATCACTCTCTTAAGCCTCTGCCTTTCTCTCTTGAGCCTCTGCATCACTCGCTTGAGCCTCTGCATCCCTCTCTGGAGCATCAGCATCCCTCTCTTGAGCCTTTTGCAGCACTCTCTTGAGCCTCTGCATCATTCTCTTGAGCCACTGCATCCCTTTCTTAAGCCTCAGCATCACTCTCTTGAGCCTCTGCATCCGTCTATTAAGCGTCAGCATCACTCTCTTGAGCCTCTGCATCCCTCTCTTGAGCCTCTGCATCCCTCTCTTGAGCCTCTGCATCACTCTTTTAAGCCTCTGCATCACTCTCTTAAGCCTCTGCATCATTCTCTTCAGCCTCTTCATCACTCTTTTAAACATCTGCATCACTCTCTTAAGACTCTTCATCACTCTCTTTAGCCTCCGCATCACTCTCATGATCCTCTGCATCACTCTCTTGAGCCTCTGCATCACTCTCTTGAGCCTCTACATCACTCTCTTGAGACTCTGCACCACTCTCTTAAGCCTCTGCATTCCTCTCTTAATCCTCTGCATCACTCTCTTGAGCCTCTGCATCATTCTCTTGAACCTCTGCATCCAAAAGTTCTAGTTATCCAACCTGTCATTTTTCTTGCAGTTGTGACGGCTTCTTTATTGTGTTCTTTAAAGGTAAGGTCTTCCGACATGAGTACACCCAGATCCTTTGCATTGCCTTATCGTTCTATGTTTTGATTTGCCTGAGTTTTGTACGTGGTTTCCGTTTTTATATTTTCATTTTTTCCATAGCGCATGAGCTGGAACTTATCTTCGTTAAACACCATATTATTTTCTGTAGCCCATAGAAAGACCTGATCTACATCTGACTGGAGGTTCGCCGTGTCCTCTATGTTGCCTACTCTCATGAAGATCCTAGTGTCATCTGCAAAGGATGATACAGTGCTATAGGTTGTGTTCTTGTCTATGTCCGAAATGAGGATGAGGAAAAGTACTGGAGCAAGCACAGTACCCTGGGGGACTGAGCTCTTCACGGTTGATGGGCTGGATTTTATTTTGTTGACTATTACACATTGGGTTCTGTTGGTCAGGAAATTGTAGATCCATCTGCCTATTTTTCCGGTAATTCCTTTTGAACGCATTTTGTGTTCAATAACACCATGGCCACATTTATCAAAAGCTTTTGCGAAATCTGTGTAAATTACATCCGCGTTATGTTTGTCTTCCATAGCATCTAATGCCATATCATAGTGGTCCAACAACTGCAACAGGCAAGAGCGCCCTGTTCTGAAACCATGTTGTCCGGGGTTATGGAGTTGCTGTGATTCCATGTATTTTGTGATTTTACTTCTAAGCACTCTCTCAAAAAATTTTATGATGTGCGATGTTAGTGCTATCGGTCTGTAATTTTTTGCCTCTGCCTTATTTCCTCCTTTATGAAGTGGTGCTATCTCTGCTGTTTTTAGTATATCAGGAATAACGCCAGTATCTAGGCTTTGTCTCCACAGAATGTGGAGGGCCTGCATCACCTCAAGAGAGTGATGCATTGCCTCTGCATTGCCTCTGCATCACTCAAGAGAGTGATGCAGAGGCTCAAGAGAGTGATGCAGAGGCCTAAGAGAATGATGCGATGGATCACATTTTGCCCAAACCTTCCCTGCAGTTTTTAAAATATCCCAAACATCCCAAATTCGACCCTTGAGCCATTATTTGGAGCCAAATTTAAGCTTTCTGCATGTATTCGCAGTTTGAAATTACGACATTTAATACCGAAAATAGAAAATATGCCAATTACTGAAAGCAGCGATGGGTCACATTTTGCCCAAATTCCCCTGCAGTTTTCAAAATATCCCAAACATCCTAAATTCGAGCCATGAACTATATTTTGGACCCAAATTCTGGTTCTCTGCACGTATTCGTTGTTTGAAATTACAACTTTTTATACTGGAAATATGCCATTGACTGAAAGCGGCGATGGATCACATTTTGCCCAAACCCTCTCTGCAGTTTTCAAAATATCCCAAACATCCCAAATTCGACACTTGAGCCATATTTTGGAGCCAAATTTTGGTTTGTTGCATGTATTCACAGTTTGAAATTACGACTTTTTATACCGAAAATATGCCAATTACTGAGAACGGCGATGGATCACATTTTGCCCAAACCCTCCCTGCAGTTTTAAAAATATTTCAAACATCCTAAATTCGACCCTTCAGCTATATTTTGGAGCCAAATTCTGGCTCTCTGCACGTATTCGCAGTTTGAAATTACGAGAATTTATACCGAAAATATGTCAATTACTGAGAGAGGCGATGGGTCACATTTTGCCCAAACCCCGTGTAGTTTTCAAAATATCCCAAACATCCCAAATTCGACCCTTGAGCCATTATTTGGAGCCAAATTTAAGCTTTCTGCATGTATTCGCAGTTTGAAATTACGACATTTAATACCGAAAATAGAAAATATGCCAATTACTGAAAGCAGCGATGGGTCACATTTTGCCCAAATTCCCCTGCAGTTTTCAAAATATCCCAAACATCCTAAATTCGAGCCATGAACTATATTTTGGACCCAAATTCTGGTTCTCTGCACGTATTCGTTGTTTGAAATTACAACTTTTTATACTGGAAATATGCCATTGACTGAAAGCGGCGATGGATCACATTTTGCCCAAACCCTCTCTGCAGTTTTCAAAATATTCCAAACATCCCAAATTCGACACTTGAGCCATATTTTGGAGCCAAATTTTGGTTTGCTGCACGTATTCGCAGTTTGAAATTACGAGATTTTATACCGAATATATGTCAATTAATGAGAGCGGCGATGGATCATATTTTGCCCAAACCCTCCCTGCAGTTTTCAAAATATCCCAAACATCCCAAATTCGACCCTTGAGCCATTATTTGGAGCCGAATTTTAGCTGTCTGCATGTATTCGCAGTTTGAAATTACGACATTTAATACCGAAAATATGCCAATTACTGAAAGCAGCGATGGATCACATTTTGCCCAAACCCTCCCTACAGTTTTCAAAAAATTTCAAACATCCCAAATTCGACCCTTCAGCTATATTTTGGAGCCAAATTCTGGCTCTCTGCACGTATTCGCAGTTTGAAATTACGAATTTTTATACTGAAAATATGCCAATTACCGAGAGCGGCGATGGATCACATTTTGCCCAAACCCTCCCTGTAGTTTTCAAAATATCCCAAACATCCCAAATTCGACACTTGAGCCATATTTTGGAGCCAAATTCTGGCTCTCTGCACGTATTCGCAGTTTGAAATTACGAGAATTTATACCGAAAATATGTCAATTACTGAGAGCGGCGATGGATCACATTTTGCCCAAACCCTCTCTGCAGTTTTCAAAATATCCCAAACATCCCAAATTCGACGCTTGAGTAATATTTTGAAACCAAATTCGGGCTCTCTGCACGTAAATTTGACACTTGAGCCATATTTTGGAGCCAAATTTTGGTTTGCTGCATGTATTCGCAGTTTGAAATTACGACTTTTTATACCGAAAATATGCCAATTACTGAGAACGGCGATGGATCACATTTTGCCCAAACCCTCCCTGCAGTTTTAAAAATATTTCAAACATCCCAAATTCGACGCTTGAGTCATATTTTGGAGCCAAATTCTGGCTCTCTGCACGTATTTGCAGCTAGAAATCAAGACTTTTTATATTGAAAATATGCCAATTACTGAAAGCAGCGATGGGACACATTTTGCCCAAACCCTCCCTGCAGTTTTCAAAATATCCCAAACATCCAACGTTCAACCCTTGATCCATATTTTGGAGCCATATTCTGGCTCTCTGCACATATTCGCAGGTTGAAATTACGATATTTTATACCGAAAATATGGTAATTACTGAAAGCAACGATAGGGTCACATTTTGCCCCCCCACCCCCTTCAGTTTTCAAAATATCCCAAACATCCCAAATTCGACGCTTGAGTAATATTTTGAAGCCAAATTCGGCTCTCTGTACGTATTCGCAATTTGAAGTTACGTCATTTTATACCGAAAATATGACAATTACTGAGAGCGGCGATGGGTGACATGTTGCCAAAACCCTCCCTGCATTTTTCAAAATTTCCCAAATATCCCAAATTCGACCCTTGAGCCATTAATTGGAGCCGAATTTTAGCTTTCTGCATATATTCGCAGTTTGAAATTACGATATTTAATACCGAAAATATGCCAATTACTGAAAGCAGCGATGGATCACATTTTGCCCAAACCCTCCCTGCAGTTTTCAAAATTTCCCAAACATCCCAAATTCTACTCTCGAGCCTTATTTCTGGCTCTCTGCACGTATTGGCAGTTTAAAATTACGAATTTTTATACTAAAAATATGAAAATTACTGAAAGCAGCGATGAGTCACAATATGCCCTAACCCCCCTGCAGTTTTCAAAATATCCTAAACATCCCAAATTCGAACCCTGAGCCATATTTTGGAGCCAAATTGTGGCTCTCTGCACATATTCGCAGTTTGAAATTACGACTTTTTATACCGAAAATATGCCAATTACTGAGAGCGGCGAAGGATCACATTTTGCCCAAACCCTCCCTACAGTTTTCAAAATATTTCAAACATCCCAAATTCAACTCTTCAGCTATATTTTGGAGCCAAAGTTTGGTTCTCTGCACGTATTCGCAGTTTGAAATTACGACTTTTTATACCAAAAATATGCCATTTACTGAGAGCGGCGATGGATCACATTTTGCCAAAACCCTCCCTGTAATTTTCAAAATATCCCAAACATCCCAAATTCACCTATGAACTATATTTTAGAGCCAAATTTTGGCTCTCTGCACGTATTTGTAGTTTGAAATTACAACTTTTTATACCGAAAATATGCCATTTACTGAGAGTGGCGATGGATCACATTTTGCCCAAACCCTCCCTATATTTTTCAAAATATCCCAAACATCCCAAGTTCGACACTTGAGCCATATTTTGGAGCCAAATTTTGGTTTGCTGCATGTATTCGCAGTTTGAAATTACGACTTTTTATACCAAAAATATGCCAATTACTGAGAACGCCGATGGATCACATTTTGCCCAAACCCTCCCTGCAGTTTTAAAAATATTTCAAACATCCCAAATTCGACCCTTCAGCTATATTTTGGGATGCAGAGGGATGCAGAGGCTCAATTGAGGGATGCAAAGGCTCAAGAGAGGGATGCAGAGGCTCAACAGAGGGATGCAGAGGCTTAAGAGAGGGATGCCGAGGCTCAAGAGTGTGTTGCAGAGGCTCAAGTGAGGGATGCAAATGTACAAGAGAGGGATGCATAGGCTCTTGAGAGTGATGCAGAGGCTCAAGAGAGGGATGCAGAGGCTTATGAGAGTGATGCAAAGCTCATGAGAGGGATGCAGAGGCTCACGAGAGAGATACAGGAGTTCAAGAGAGGGATGCAGAGGCTCACGAGAGGGATGCAGAGGCTTAAGAGAGTGATGCAGAGGCACAAGAGAGGGATGCAGATGCTTAACAGAGTGAAGCAAAGCTCATGAGAGGGATGCAGAGGCTCACGAGAGGGATGAAGGAGTTCAAGAGAGGGATGCAGAGGCTCAAGAGAGGGATGCAGAGGCTCAAGAGAGGGATGCAGAGGCTCATGTGAGGAATGCAGAGGCAAATGAGAGGGATGCATAGACTCTTGAGAGGGATGCATAGGCTCAAGAGAGGGATGCAGAGGCTTAAGAGAGTGATGCAAAGCTCATGAGAGGGATGCAGAGGCTCACGAGAGGGATACAGGAGTTCAAGATAGGGATGCAGAGGCTCAAGAGAGGGATGCCGAGGCTCAAGAGAGGGATGCCGAGGCTCATGTGAGGGATGCAGAGGCACAAGAGAGGGATGCATAGGCTCTTGAGAGTGATGCAGAGGCTCAAGAGAGGGATGCAGAGGCTTAAGAGAGTCATGCAAAGCTCAAGAGAGTGATGCAAAGGCTTAGGAGATTGATGCAGAGGCTCAAGAGAATGATGGTGAGGCTCAAGAGAGTGCTGCAGAGAATGAAGAGAGAGATGCAGTGGCTTAAGAGAGTGATGCAGAGGCTCAAGAGAGTAATGCAGATCACATTCTGCATTACTCAAGGGAGTGATTCAGAGGCTCAAGCGAATGATTCAGAGGCTTATGAGAGTGATGCAGAGGATGAAGAGAGTGATGCAGAGGTTCGAGAGAGTGATGCAGAGGCTCGGGAGAGTTATGCAGAGGCCTCAAGAGAGGGATTCAGAGGCTTAAGAGAGTGATGCAGTGGCTGAAGAGTGTGTTGCAGAGGCTCAAGAGAGGGATGCAGAGGCTCAAGAAGGTGATGAATAGGCTCAAGAGAGGGATGCAGAGGCTCAAGAGAGGGATGCAGAGGCTCAAGTGAGTGATGCAGAGGCTCAAGAGAGTGATGCAGGGGATCAAGAGAAGAAAGCAGACGCTTACGAGAGTGATGCAGGAGTTCAAGAGAAGGATGCAGAGGCTCAGGAGAGTGATGAAGAGGCTGAAGAGTGGGATGCAGAGGCTTTAGAGAGGGATCCAGAGGCTAAGGAGAATGATCAATAGGCTCAAGAGAATGCTGCAGAGGCTCGAGAGAGTGATGCTGAGGCTCCAGAGAGAGATTCAGAGGCTCCAGAGAGTGATGTAGAGGCTTAAGAGAGGGATGCAGAGGTTCAAGAGAATGATGCAGAGGCTTAAGAGAGGGAGTAGGGATGCAGAGGCTCAAGAGAATGATGCAGAGGCTCAAGAAAGGGATGCTGAGGCTCCAGAGAGGAATGCAGAGGCTTAAGAGAGTGATACAGAGGCTGAAGAGAGATATTGCTAAATTCGATGATTTTTAGTACGAAACAAAATGCAAAAAAACTTGCTTAGAGTGCAATATTATGCGAAATTTTGAGATTTGAAGAATAAACCACATATCGTGATACTACATGAAATAGTATCGAAATATTGGTAAAAAACGAATTAATTTACGTAATATCAAACTACATGAAAAACGTGAAAAAAGTCACTATTGTACCAAATTTAAGGATTTTAACTTAGAATCATAAAGCGAGGTTTCGTATTATTTAGATCCAAGAAAAGACATATGACAATGTTGTTTCCAATACAAATGATAAAAATCAATGTGTTTTCATTAGAATTAACTAAAATGTTCCTGAATTTCCGTTTATATTACCGATGGAAGATGTACACGTAAAACCGCTCTATACCGGCTGAAACGTCGATAAATGCAATAAAAATCGAACTTCTCCCCTTTTCAATATCTTACTCAGTATTTTAAGGAGAAACAAATAGTTGATTGAAAATTAAGTATTTAAGGTTATTATCTAATCAATTATGTGTTTGCATCATTTTTATCGTATATTTAATGAATTAATACCAATAAACTGAAAATTCACAAAAACGTGGAAAAACGGCAAAATATTGCCTAATTCGATGATATTTTGTTAATATCACATGAAGGAAAAGAGGGGGATGATAAACGTCAAAATATTACTAAATTCGATGATTTTTTGTACGAAACAAAAATCAAGAAAACTTGCTTAAAATGGAATATTATGCGAAATTCTGAGATTTGAAGGCCAAATCACATATCGTGATACTACATGAAATAGTATCAAAATATTGGTAAAAATGAATATATTTACGTAATATCAAACTACATGAAAAACGTGAAAAAAGTCACTATTATAACAAATTTGAGGATTTTAACTTCGAATCATGAAGCGAGGTTTCGTATTATTTAGATCCAAGAAAAGACATATGACAATGTTGTTTCCAATACAAATGATAAAAATCAATGTGTTTTCATTAGAATTAGCTAAAATGTTCCTGATTTTCTGTTTATATTACCGATGGAAGATGTACACGTAAAACAGCTCTAATCCTGCTGAAACATCGATAGATGCAATAAAAACAGAACTTCTCCTCTTTTCAATATCTTACTCAGTATTTTAACGAGAAACAAATAGTTGATTGAAAATAAAGTATTTAAGGTTAATTTCTAATAAATTATGTGTTTGCATCATTTTTATCGTATATATAATGAATTAAAAACAATAAACGGAAAATTCACACAAACGTGCAAAAACAGTAAAATCTTGACTAATTCGATGATATTTTGTTTAAATCACATAAAGGAAAAGGGGATGATAAACGTGTAAATATTGCTAAATTTGATGATTTTTCGTACGAAACAAAACGCAAGAAAACTTGCTTAAAATGGAATATTATGCGAAATTCTGAGATTTGAAGGCTAAATCACATATTGTGATACTACATAAATAGTATCGAAATATTAGTAAAGAAGTGAATATATTTACGTAATATCAAACTAAATGATAAACGTGAAAAAAATCACTATTATACCAAATTTGAGGATTTTAACTTAGAATCATAAAGCGAGGTTTCGTATTATTTAGATCCAAGAAAAGACATATGACAATGTTGTTTCCAATACAAATGATAAAAATCAATGAGTTTTCATTAGAATTAACTAAAATGTTCCTGATTTTCCGTTTATATTACCGATGGAAGATGTACACGTATAACCGCTTTATTCCGGCAGAAACGTCGATATATGCAATAAAACCGAACTTCTCCCCTTTTCAATACCTTAATCAGTATTTTAACGAGAAGCAAATAGTTGATTGAAAATGAGGTTTTTAAGGTTAATTTCTAATCAATTATGTGTTTGCATGATTTTTGTCATATATTTAATGAATTAATACTAATAAATTGAAAATTCACAAAAACGTGGAAAAACGGCAAAATATTACCTAATTCGATGATATTTTGATTAAATCACATAAAGGATGATAAATGATGATAAACGTCAAAATATTGCTAAATTCGATGATCTTTAGTACGAAAGAAAATGCAAGAAATCTTGCCTAAAATGCAATATTATGCGAAATTCTGATATATGAAGGCCAAATCACATATCGTGATACTACATGAAATAGTATCGAAATATTGGTAAAAATGAATATATTTACGTAATATCAAACTACATGAAAAACGTGAAAAAAGTCACTATTATACCAAATTTGAGGATTTTAACTTCAAATCATAGAGCGAGGTTTCGTATTATTTAGATCCAAGAAAAGACATATGACAGTGTTGTTTCCAATACAAATGATAAAAATCAATGTGTTTTCATTAGAATTAACTAAAATGTTCCTGATTTTCCGTTTATATTACCGATAGAAGATGTACACGTAAATCCGCTCTATTCCGGCTGAAAAGTCGATATATGCAATAAAAACCGAACTTCTTCCCTTTTCAATATCTTACTCAGTATTTTACCGAGAAACAAATAGTTGATTGAAAATGAAGTATTTAAGGTTAATTTCTAATCAATTATGTGTTTGCATCATTTTTATCGTATATTTAAACGGTAAAATCTTGCCTTATTCGATGATATTTTGTTTAAATCACATAAAATAAAAGGGGATGATAAACGTGAAAATATTGCTAAATTAGATGATTTTTCGTACGAAACAAAACGCAAGAAAACATGCTGAAAATGGAATATTATGCGAAATTCTGATATTTGAAGGCTAAATCACATATCGTGATTTTACATGAAATAGTAACGAAATATTGGTAAAAAATTGAATATATTTACGTAATACCAAACTATATGATAAACGTGAAAAAAGTCACTATTATACCAAATTTGAGGATTTTACCTTCGAATCATAAAGCGAGGTTTCGTATTATTTAGATGCAAGAAAAGACATATAACAATGTTGTTTCCAATACAAATTATAAAAATCAATATGTTTTCATTAGAATTATCTAAAATGTTCCTGATTTTCCGTTTATATTAATGATGGAAGATGTACACGTATAACCGCTCTATACCGGCTGAAACGTCGATATATGCAATAAAAACCGAACTTCTCCCCTTTTCAATACCTTAATCGATGTTTCAGCCGGAATAGAGCGGTTTTACGTGTACATCTTCCATCGGTAATATAAACGGAAAATCAGGAACATTTTTGTTAATTCTAATGAAAACACATTGATTTTTATCATTTGTATTGGAAACAACATTGTCATATGTCTTTTCTTGTATCTAAATAATACGAAACCTCGCTTTATGATTCTAAGTTAAAATCCTCAAATTTGGTATAACAGTGACTTTTTTCACGTTTATCATATAGTTTGGTATTACGTAAATATATTCAATTTTTTACCAATATTTCGTTACTATTTCATGTAAAATCACGATATGTGATTTAGCCTTCAAATCTCAGAATTTCGCATAATATTCCATTTTCAGCATGTTTTCTTGCGTTTTGTTTCGTACGAAAAATCATCGAATTTAGCAATATTTTCACGTTTATCATCCCCTTTTATTTTATGTGATTTAAACAAAATATCATCGAATTAGTCAAGATTTTACCGTTTTTCCACGTTTGTGTGAATTTTCCGTTTATTGTTATTAATTCATTATATATACGATAAAAATGATGCAAACACATAATTTATTAGAAATTAACCTTAAATACTTCATTTTCAATCAACTATTTGTTTCTCGTTAAAATACTTAGTAAGATACTGAAAAGAGGAGAAGTTCTGTTTTTATTGCATCTATCGATGTTTCTGCAGGATTAGAGCGGTTTTACGTGTACATCTTCCATCGGTAATATAAACAGAAAATCAGGAACATTTTAGCTAATTCTAATGAAAACACATTGGTTTTTATCATTTGTATTGGACCTCCATGTATTGGAGGTCCAATTGTATGTATTGTTGACATATGACATTGTCATATGTCTTTTCTTGGATCTAAATAATACGAAACCTCGCTTCATGATTCGAAGTTAAAATCCTAAAATTTGTTATAATAGTGACTTTTTCACGTTTTTCATGTAGTTTAATATTGTGTAAATATATTCATTTTTACCAATATTTCGATACTATTTCATGTAGTATCACGATATGTGATTTGGCCTTCAAATCTCAGAATTTCGCATAATATTCCATTTTAAGCAAGTTTTCTTGATTTTTGTTTCGTACAAAAAATCATCGAATTTAGTAATATTTTGACGTTTATCATCCCCCCCTTTTCCTTCATCCCTCTCTTAGGCCTCTGCATCACTCTCCTAAGCCTCTGCATCACTCTCTAGAGCCTCTGCATCACTCTCTTCAGCCTCTGCATCACTCTCTTAAGCTTCTGCTTCCCTCTCTTGATCCTCTGCATCACTCTCTTTAGCCTCTGCATCACTCTCTTGATCGTCTGCATCACTCTCTTGAGCCTCTGCATCACTCTCTTGATCGTCTGCATCACTCTCTTGATCGTCTGCATCACTCTCTTTAGCCTCTGCATCACTCCCTTGAGGCTCTGCATCACTCTCTTAAGCCTCTCTATCCCTCTCTTGTGCCTCTGCATCGTTCTCTTGAGACTCTGCATCCTCTCCTGAACTCCTGCATCCCTCTCTTGAGCCTCTGCATCACTCTCTTCAGCCTCTGCTTCCCTCTCTTGAGCCTCTGCTTCATTCTCTTATGCCTCTGCATCACTCTCCTGAGCCTCTGCATCACTCTCATGAGCCTCTACATCCCTCTTTTGAGCCTCTGCATCACTCTCTTGAGCCTCGGCATCCCTCTCTTAAGGCTCTGCATCCCTCTCTTGAGCCTCTGCATCACTCTCTTGAACCTCTGCATCACTCTCTAGAGCCTCTGCATAACTCTCATGAGCCTCTGCATCACTCTTCTAAGCCTCTGCATCCCTCTCTTGATCCTCTGCATCACTCTCGTAAGCCTCTGCATAACTCTCTTGAGCCTCTGCATCACTCGCTTGAGCTTCTGCATAACTCTTTTTAGCCTCTGCATCACTCTCTTGAGCCTCTGCATCACTCTCTTCGGCCTCTGCATCACTCTCTTGAGCCTCTGCAACACTGTCTTTAGCCTCTGCAACTCTCTCGTAAGCATCTGCATCACTCTCTTCAGGCTCTGCATCACTCTCTTCGGCCTCTGAATACCTCTCCTGAACCTCTGCAACACTCTCTTCAGCCTCTGCATCACTCTCTTGAGCCTCTGCATAACTCTTTTTAGCCTCTGCCTCACTCTCTTGGGCCTCTGCATCACTCTTTTCGGCCTCTGCATCACTCACCTAAGCCTCTGCTTCCCTCTCTTGATCCTCTGCATCACTCTCATGAGCCTCTGGATCTCACTCGTAAGCCTCTGCATCACTCTCTTGAGCCTCTGCATCCCTCTCTTGAACTCCTGCATGCCTCTCATGAGCTTCTGCATCCCTCTCTTGAGCCTTTGCATCACTCTCTTAAACCTCTGCATCCCTCTCTTGAGCCCCTGCATCACTCTCAAGAGACTCTGCATCCCTCTCTTTTGCCTCTGCAGCCCTCTTTTGAGCCCCTGCATCCCTCTCTTGAGCCTCTGAATCCCTCTCTAGAGCCTCTGCATCGCTCTCTTGAGCCTCTGCATCCCTCTCTTAAGCCTCTGCATCACTCTCTTATGCCTATGCATCACTCTCGTAAGCCTCTGCATCCCTCGCCTGAGCCTCTGCATCATTCTCGTAGGCCTCTGCATAACTCTCTTGATCCTCTGCATCACTCTCTTGAGCCTCTACATCCCTCTTTTGAGCCTCTGCATCATTCTCTTGAGCCTCTGCATCACTCTCTTGAGACTCTGCATCACTCTCTTGAGCCTCTGCATCCCTCTCTTAAGTCTCTGCATCACTCTCTTGAGCCTCTGCATAACTCTCTTGAGCCTCTGCATCACTCTCTTAAACATCTGCATCCCTCTCTTGATCCTCTGCATCACTCTCGTAAGCCTCTGCAACACTCTCTTGAGCATCTGCATAACTCTTTTTAGCATCTGCATCACTCTCCTGAGCCTCTGCATCACTCTCTTCGGCCTCTGCATCACACTCTTGAGCCTCTGCAACACTCTCTTCAGCCTCTGCATCCCTCTCTTGATCCTCTGCATCACTCTCTGGAGCCTCTGCAACACACTCTTCAGCCTCTGAATCCCTCTCTTGAGGCTCTGAATCCCTCTCTTAAGCCTCTGCATCACTCTCGTTGGCCTCTGCATCACTCTCTTAAGCCTCTGTTTCCCTCTCTTGATCCTCTGCATCACTCTCATGAGCCTCTGCATCCCACTATTAAGCCTCTGCATCACTCTCTTGAGCCTCTGCATCCCTCTCTTAAGCCTCTGCATCACTCTCTTGAGTCTCTGCTTCGCTCTCTTGAACTCCTACATCCCTCTCATGAGCCTCTGCATCCCTCTCTTGAGCCTTTGCGTCACTCTCCTAAGCCTCTGCAACCCTCTCTTGAGCCTCAGCATCGCTCTCTTGAGCCTCTGCATCCCTCTCTTAAGCCTCTGCATCACTCTCTTCAGCCTCTGCATCCCTCTCTCCAGCCTCTGCATCATTCTCTTAGGCCTCTGCAGAGGCTCAAGAGAGTGATGAAGAGGCTAAAAAGAGTTATGCAAAGGCTCAAGAGAGTGATGCAGAGGCTTTTGAGAGAGATGCAGAGGCTGAAGAGAGTGTCGCAGAAGCTTAAGAGAGGGATGCAGAGGCTCAGGAAAGTGATGCAGAGGCTCAAGAGAGTGATGCAGAGGCTCCAGAGAGTGACGCAGAGGCTTTAGAGAGTGATGCAGTGGCTCAAGAGAGTAATACAGACGCTTAAGAGAGTGATGCAGAGGCTCAAGAGAGGAATGCAGAGGCTCAAGAGAGTGATGCAAAGTCTCAAGAAAGTGATGCAGAGGCCTAGGAGAATGATGCAGAGGCTCAAGAGAGGGATGCAGAGGATGAAAAGAATGATGCAGAGGCTCAAGAGAGGGATGCAGAAGCTCAAGAGAGTGATTCAGAGGCTTACGAGAGTGATGCAGAAGCTTAAGACAGTGATGCAGAGGCTTAGGAGAGGGATGTAGAGGCTCAAGAGAGTGATGCAGAGACTCAAGAGAGTGATGCAGAGGCCTAGGAGAATGATGCAGAGGCTCAAGAGAGGGATGCAGAGGCTCAAGAGAGTGATGCAGACGCTGAAGAGAGTTATGCAGAGGCCTAGGAGAATGATGCAGAGGCTCAAGAGAGGGATGCAGAAGCTCAAGAGACTGATGCAGAGACTAAAGAGAGTTATGCAGAGGCTGAAGAGAGTGATGCAGAGTTTTACGAGAGTGATGCAGAGGCTCAAGTGAGGGATGTAAAGGCTCAAGAGAGTGATGCAGAAGCTCAAGAGAGTGGTGTAGAGGCTTAAGAGAGTGATGCAGAGGCTTAAGAGAGGGGATGCAGAAGCTGAAGAGAGTGATGCAGAGGCTGAAGAGAGTGATGCAGAGGCTTAAGAGAGGGATGCAGAGGTTCAAGAGAGGGATGCAGAGGCTTAAGAGTGGGATGCAGGGGCTCAAGAGAGTGATGCAGAGGCTTAAGAGAGGGATGCAGAGGCTCAAGAGAGTGATGCAGAGGCCTAAGAGAGTGTTGCAAAGGCTCAAGAACGGGATGCAGAGGCTCATGAGAGGGATGCATGAGTTCAAGAGAGGGATGCAGAGGCTTAAGAGAGTGATGCAGAGGTTCAAGAGAGTGATGCAGAGGCTAAAGAGAGGGATGCAGAGGCTCAAGAGAATGACGCAGAGGCTCAAGAGAGGAATGCAGAGGCTTAAGAGAGTGATGCAAAGGCTCAAGAAAGTGATGCAGAGTCCTAGGAGAATGATGCAGAGGCTCAAGAGAGGGATGCAGAGGATGAAGAGAGTGATGCAGAGGCTCAAGAGAGGGATGCAGAGGATGAAGAGAGTGATGCAGAGGCTCAAGAGAGGGATGCAGACGCTCACGAGAGTGATTCAGAGGTTTTCGAGAGTGATGCAGAAGCGTAAGACAGTGATGCAGAGGCTTAGGAGAGGAATGTAGAGGTTAAAGAGAGTGATGCAGAGGCTCAAGAGAGTGATGCAGAGGCCTAGGAGAATGATGCAGAGGCTCATGAGAGGTATGCAGAGGCTCAAGAGAGTGATGCAGACGCTCCAGAGAGTGATGCATAGGCTCAAGAGAGTGATGCAGAGGCTCAAGAGAGTAATGCAGAGGCTCAAGAGAATGATGTAGAGGCTTAAGTGAGGGATGCAGAGGCTCAAGAGAATGATGCAGAGGCTCAAGAGAGTGATGCAGAAGATCAAGAGAGGGATGCAGAGGCTTATGAGAGTGATGCAGAGGCTGAAGAGAGTGTTGCAGAGGCTCAGGAGAGAGAGATGCAGAGGCTCAAGACAGTGATGCAGAGGCTAAAAAGAGTTTAGCCTCTGAAAAAAAGAGAGGGATGCAGATTCTCAGGAGAGTAATGCAGAGGCTTACGAGAGTGATGCAGAGGATCAGGAGAGGGATGCACAGGCTTAGGTGAGTGATGCAGAGGCTGAGGAGTGTTGCAGAGGCTAAGGAGAGGGATGCAGAGGCTCAAGAGAGTGATGCAGAGGCTCGAGAGAGTGATGCAGAGGCTCAAGAGAGTGATGCAGAAGCTCAAGAGAGTGATGCAGAGGCTCAAGAGAATGATGCAGAAGCTTAAGAGAGGGATGCAGAGGCTTAAGAGAGTGATGCAGAGGCTCAAGAGAGTGATGCAGAGCTTAGGAGAGGGATGACGAGGCTCAAGACAGTGATGCAGAGGCTCAAGAGAAGGCTGTAGAGGCTGAAGAGAGTGATGCAGAGGCTTAAGAGAGGGATGCAGAGGTTCAAGAGAGGGATGCAGGGGCTTAAGAGTGGGATGCAGGGGCTCAAGAGAGTGATGCAGAGGCTTAAGAGAGGGATGCAGAGGCTCAAGAGAGTGATGCAGAGGCCTAAGAGAGTGTTGCAAAGGCTCAAGAACGGGATGCAGAGGCTCATGAGAGGGATGCATGAGTTCAAGAGAGGGATGCAGAGGCTTAAGAGAGTGATGCAGAGGTTCAAGAGAGTGATGCAGAGGCTAAAGAGAGGGATGCAGAGGCTCAAGAGAATGACGCAGAGGCTCAAGAGAGGAATGCAGAGGCTTAAGAGAGTGATGCAAAGGCTCAAGAAAGTGATGCAGAGGCCTAGGAGAATGATGCAGAGGCTCAAGAGAGGGATGCAGAGGATGAAGAGAGTGATGCAGAGGCTCAAGAGAGGGATGCAGAGGATGAAGAGAGTGATGCAGAGGCTCAAGAGAGGGATGCAGACGCTCACAAGAGTGATTCAGAGGTTTTCGAGAGTGATGCAGAAGCGTAAGACAGTGATGCAGAGGCTTAGGAGAGGGATGTAGAGGTTAAAGAGAGTGATGCAGAGGCTCAAGAGAGTGATGCAGAGGCCTAGGAGAATGATGCAGAGGCTCAAGAGAGGTATGCAGAGGCTCAAGAGAGTGATGCAGACGCTCCAGAGAGTGATGCATAGGCTCAAGAGAGTGATGCAGAGGCTCAAGAGAGTAATGCAGAGGCTCAAGAGAATGATGTAGAGGCTTAAGTGAGGGATGCAGAGGCTCAAGAGAATGATGCAGAGGCTCAAGAGAGTGATGCAGAAGATCAAGAGAGGGATGCAGAGGCTTATGAGAGTGATGCAGAGGCTGAAGAGAGTGTTGCAGAGGCTCAGGAGAGAGAGATGCAGAGGCTCAAGACAGTGATGCAGAGGCTAAAAAGAGTTTAGCCTCTGAAAAAAAGAGAGGGATGCAGATTCTCAGGAGAGTAATGCAGAGGCTTACGAGAGTGATGCAGAGGATCAGGAGAGGGATGCACAGGCTTAGGTGAGTGATGCAGAGGCTGAGGAGTGTTGCAGAGGCTAAGGAGAGGGATGCAGAGGCTCAAGAGAGTGATGCAGAGGCTCGAGAGAGTGATGCAGAGGCTCAAGAGAGTGATGCAGAAGCTCAAGAGAGTGATGCAGAGGCTCAAGAGCATGATGCAGAAGCTTAAGAGAGGGATGCAGAGGCTTAAGAGAGTGATGCAGAGGCTCAAGAGAGTGATGCAGAGCTTAGGAGAGGGATGACGAGGCTCAAGACAGTGATGCAGAGGCTCAAGAGAAGGCTGTAGAGGCTCAAGAGAGTGATGCAGAGGCTTAAGAGAGTGATGCAGAGGCCTAGGAGAATGATGCAGAGGCTCAAGAGAGGGATGCAGAGGCTGAAGAGAGTGATGCAGAGGCTCAAGAGAGGGATGCAGAGGCTCAAGAGAGTGATTCAGAAGCTTACGAGAGTGATGAAGAGGCTTAAGAGAGTGATGCAGAGGCTTACGAGAGGGATGCATGGGCTCAAGAGTGGGATGCAGAGGCTTAAGAGAGTGATGCAGAGGCTCAAGAGAGTGATGCAGAGGCTTAAGAGAGGGATCACGAGGCTCAACAGAGTATAAACGGAATATAAACGGAAATATATAAACGGAAAATCAGGAACATTTTAGTTAATTCTAATGAAAACACATTGGTTTTTATCATTTGTATTGGAAACAACATTGTCATATGTCTTTTCTTGGATCTAAATAATACGAAACCTCGCTCTATGATTTGAAGTTAAAATCCTCATATATGGTAAAATAGAATAAAAAATTTAGAATAATTTAGAATATTAAATTTAGAATAGAATATTAAGATCTCATGCAGAGGCTGCAGAGGCTCAAGAGAGTGATGCAGAGGCCTAGGAGAATAATGCAGAGGCTCAAGAGAGGGATGCAGAGGCTGAAGAGAGTGATTCAGACGATGAAGAGGCTCAAGAGAGTGATGCAGACGCTCAGGAGAGTTATGCAGAGGCTTAAGAGAGTGATGCAAAGGCTCAAGAAAGTGATGCAGAGGCCTAGGAGAATGATGCAGAGGCTCAAGAGAAGGATGCAGAGGATGAAGAGAGTGATGCAGAGGCTCAAGAGAGGGATGCAGAGGCTCAAGAGAGTGATTCAGAGGCTTACGAGAGTGATGCAGAATCCTACGACAGTGATGCAGTGGCTTAGGAGAGGGATGTAGAGGCTCAAGAGAGTGATGCAGAGGCTCAAGAGAGTGATGCAGAGGCCTAGGAGAATGATGCAGAGGCTCAAGAGAGGGATGCAGAGGCTGAAGAGAGTGATTCAGACGATGAAGAGAGGGATGCAGAGGCTCAAGAGAGGGATGCAGAAGCTCAAGAGAGTGATGCAGAAACTCAAGAGAGTTATGCAGAGGCTGAAGAGAGTGATGCAGAGGCTTACGCGAGTGATGCAGAAGCTCAAGTGAGGGATGTAGAGGCTCAAGAGAGTGATGCAGAGGCTTAAGAGAGGGGATGCAGAAGCTGACGGGAGTGATGCAGAGGCTCAAGAGAGTGATGCAGAGGCTTAGGAGAGGGATGCAAAGGCTCAAGAGAGTGATGCAGACGCTCAAGAGAGTGATGCATAGGCTCAAGAGAGTGATGCAGAGGCTCAAGAGAGTGATGCAGAGGCTCAAGAGAGGGATGCAGAAGCTCAAGAGTGTGATGCAGAGACTCAAGAGAGTTATGCAGAGGCTGAAGAGAGTGATGCAGAGGCTAACGAGAGTGATGCAGAGGCTCAAGTGAGGGATGTATAGGCTCAAGAGAGTGATGCAGAAGCTCAAGAGAGTGATGTAGAGGCTTAAGAGAGTGATGCAGAGGCTTAAGAGAGGGGATGCAGAAGCTGAAGAGAGTGATGCAGAGGCTGAAGAGAGTGATGCAGAGGCTTAAGAGAGGGATGCAGAGGTTCAAGAGAGGGATGCAGAGGCTTAAGAGAGGGATGCAGGGGCTCGAGAGAGTGATGCAGAGGCTTAAGAGAGGGATGCAGAGGCTCAAGAGAGTGTTGCAGACGCTCAGGAGAGTTATGCAGAGGCTTAAGAGAGTGATGCAAAGGCTCAAGAAAGTGATGCAGAGGCCTAGGAGAATGATGCAGAGGCTCAAGAGAATAATGCAGAGGCTTAAGAGAGGGGATGCAGAAGCTGAAGAGAGTGATGCAGAGGCTGAAGAGAGTGATGCAGAGGCTCAAGAGAGGGATGCAGACGCTCAAGAGAGTGATTCAGAGGCTTACGAGAGTGATGCAGAAGCCTACGCCAGTGATGCAGAGGCTTAGGAGAGGGATGTAGAGGCTCAAGAGAGTGATGCAGAGGCTCAAGAGAGTGATGCAGAGGCCTAGGAGAATGATGCGGAGGCTCAAGAGAGGGATGCAGAGGCTGAAGAGAGTGATGCAGATGATGAAGAGAGGGATGCAGAGGCTCAAGAGAGGGATGCAGAAGCTCAAGAGAGTGATGCAGAGACTCAAGAGAGTTATGCAGAGGCTGAAGAGAGTGATGCAGGGGCTTACGCGAGTGATGCAGAAGCTCAAGTGAGGGATGTAGAGGCTCAAGAGAGTGATGCAGAGGCTTAAGAGAGGGGATGCAGAAGCTGACGAGAGTGATGCAGAGCCTCAAGAGAGTGATGCAGAGGCTTAGGAGAGGGATGCAGAGGCTCAAGAGAGTGATGCAGACGCTCCAGAGAGTGATGCATAGGCTCAAGAGAGTGATGCAGAGGCTCAAGAGAGTGATGCAGAGGCTCAGGAGAGGGATGCAGAGGCTTAAGAGAGTGATGCAGAGGCTGAAGAGAGTGATGCAGAGGCTTAGGAGAGGGATTACGAGGCTCAAGAGAGTGATGCAGAGGCTCATTAAGAGAAGGATGTAGAGGCTCAAGAGAGCGATGCAGAGGCTGAAGAGAGTGATGCAGAGGCTCAAGAGAGTGGTGCAGAGGATCTGGAGAGTGATGCAGAGGCTCAAGAGAGTGAGGCAGAGGATCAAGAGAGGGAATCAGAGGCTTAAGAGAGTGATGCAGAGACAGAAGAGAGTGATGCAGAGGCTTAAGAGAGTGATGCAGAGGCTGAAGAGAGTGTTGCAGAGGCTCAAGAGAGAGATGCAGAGGCTCAAGAGAGTGATGAAGAGGCTAAAAAGAGTTATGCAGAGGCTCAAGAGAGTGATGCAGAGGCTTATGAGAGAGATGCACAGGATCAAGATAGGGATGCAGAGGCTAAAGAGAGTGATGCAGAGGCTGAAGAGAGTGTCGCAGAAGTTTAAGAGAGGGATGCAGAGGCTCAGGAAAGTGATGCAGAGGCTCAAGAGAGTGATGCAGAGGCTCAAGAGAGTGATGCAGAGGCTCCAAAGAGTGACACAGAGGCTCAAGAGAGTGATGCAGAGGCTCAAGAGAGTGACACAGAGGCTCAAGAGAGTGATGCAGAGGCTCAAGAGAATGATGCAGAGGCTCAAGAGAGGAATGCAGAGGCTTAAGAGAGTGATGCAAAGTCTCAAGAAAGTGATGCAGAGGCCTAGGAGAATGATGCAGAGGCTCAAGAGAGGGATGCAGAGGATGAAAATAGTGATGCAGAGGCTCAAGAGAGGGATGCAGACGCTCAAGAGAGTGATTCAGAGGCTTATGAGAGTGATGCAGAAGCTTAAGGCAGTGATGTAGAGGCTTAGGAGAGGGATGTAGAGGCTCAAGAGAGTGATGCAGAGGCTCAAGAGAGTGATGCAGAGGCCTAGGAGAATGATGCAGAGGCTCAAGAGAGGGATGCAGAGGCTGAAGAGAGTGATGCAGACGCTGAAGAGAGTTATGCAGAGGCCTAGGAGAATGATGCAGAGGCTCAAGAGAGGGATGCAGAAGCTCAAGAGAGTGATGCAGAAACTCAAGAGAGTTATGCAGAGGCTGAAGAGAGTGATGCAGAGGCTTACGAGAGTGATGCAGAGGTGCAAGTGAGGGATGTAAAGGCTCAAGAGAGTGATGCAGAAGCTCAAGAGAGTGGTGTAGAGGCTTAAGAGAGTGATGCAGAGGCTTAAGAGAGGGGATGCAGAAGCTGAAGAGAGTGATGCAGAGGCTGAAGAGAGTGATGCAGAGGCTTAAGAGAGGGATGCAGAGGTTCAAGAGAGGGATGCACAGGCTTAAGAGTGGGATGCAGGGGCTCAAGAGAAGGATGCAGAGGCTCAAGAGAGGGATGCAGTTTCTCTTGAGAGTGATGCAGAGGCTCAAGAGAGGGATGCAGAGGCTTAAGAGTGTGATGCAGAAGCTGAAGAGAGTGTTGCAGAGGCTCAAAAGCCTCTGTGACAACATTGTCATATGTCTTTTCTTGGATCTAAATAATACGAAACCTCGCTCCATGATTTGAAGTTAAAATCCTCATGTATGGTAAAATAGTGACTTTTTTCATGTAGTGTTATTTTACGTAAATATATTCGTTTTTACGAATATTTCGATACTATTTCATGTAGTATTACGATAGGTGATTTGGCCTTCAAATCTCAGAATTTCGCGTAATATTGCATTTTAAGCAAGTTTTCTTGCATTTTGTTTCGTACGAAAAATCATCGAATTTAGCAATATTTTGACGTTTATTATCTCCTTTTCCTTTATGGGAATAAACAAAATATCATCGATTTTGGCAATATTTGGCCGTTTTTCCAAGTTTTGTGAATTTTCGGTCTATGGGTATTAATTCAATAAATATACGATACAAATGATGCAAACACATAATTGATTAGAAAATAACCTTAAATACTTCATTTTCAATCAACCATTTGTTTCTCGTTAAAATACTGAGTAGGATTTTGAAGAGGGGAGAAGTTCGGTTTTTATTGCATATATCGACGTTTCAGCCGGAATAGAGCGGTTTTCGTGTACATCTTCCATCGGTAATATAAACGGAAAATCAGGAACATTTTAGTTAATTCTAATGAAAACACATTGGTTTTTATCATTTGTATTGGAAACAACATTGTCAACGGTGAAAAACCTCAAAGTTTTGCAAAACTCGATGATTTTATGTACAAAGCACAATGCAAGAAAACTTGCTTAAAAACGCAATATTATGTGAAATTCTGAGATTTGTAGTCCAAATCACATATTGTGGGACAACAAGAAGTATTACCAAAATATTAGTAAATTGGGACATTTTTACCTAAAATCACTCTACATGAAAAACGTGAAAAAAGTCACTACAATACCAAATTCAAGGATTTTTACATAAATTCATAGAGGGAGGTTGCGTATTATTTTGATCATTAAAAAGGCATATGAAAACGTTGTTTCCAATTCAAATGATAAAAATCAATGTGTTTTCTTTAGAATTACCAAAAATGTTCCTGAATTTTCGTGTACTCGTAAAATCGCTTTAATTCGGTTGAAATGTCGAAATATGCAATAACAACAGAAAATCTCTCCTAATCAATATCATACACACTATTTTGAAACACTTTGATGCAACCAGACCGTAAATATACGGCCAACTCGGCCAATGGGTTCCGCGCCCGCGTCGTAAATAGCCGGCCGATCTAAAAAACAACATATAAAATCCAATTCTTATTCGATTGACTTGGGGTTAGTATGAAAATGTTTGCCATTAAATTTCCGTTTTCTCTAAAAGGCACATGGGCCTGTTTGAGAAAACAGCATTGTATTGTAACTTAGAGGAGAGACTATTGAGTTGTTGACACAACGAGGGTAATCGCCCACTTCACACACTCTTGGTGTGGGGGGTTTAGGCAATTTGTGACTCTTCGCCGATCTCAGTAATTGGCATATTTTCGGTATAAAATGACGTAATTTCAAACCGCGAATACGTGCAGAGAGCCCGAATTTGGCTCCAAAATATAGTTCGAGGGTCGAATTTGGGATGTTTGGGATATTGTGAAAAATGTAGGGAGGGTTTGGGCAAAATGTGATCCATCGCCGCTCTCAGTAATTGGCATATTTCCGGTATAAAAAGTCCTAATTTAAAACTGCGAATACGTGCAGAGAGCCAGAATTTGGATCCAAAACATGGCTCAAGGGAGGAACTTGGGATGTTTGGGATATTTTGAAAACTGCAGGGGGTTTTGGGCAAAATGTGACCCTTCACTGTTCACAGTAATTGGCATTATTTCAGTATAAAATGACGTAATTTCAAACTGCTAATACGTGCAGAGAGCCATAATTTGGCTCCAAAATATGGCTCAAGCTTCGATTTTGGGATTTTGCGATATTTTGAAAACTGCAGAGGGGGGGGGGGGTTTGGTCAAAATGTGACCCATCGCCGCTCTAATTAATTGGCATATTTTCGGTATAAAAAGACGTAATTTCAAACTGCGAATACGTGCAGAGAGCCCAAATTTGGCTCCAAAATATGACTCAAGCGTCGAATTTGGGATGTTTAGGATATTTTAAAAACCTCTATGATTTGAGGTAAAAATCCTCGAATTTGGTAATATAGTGACTTTTTTCACGTTTTTCAAGTAGGGTGATTTTAGGTGTAAAATGTTCGAACTTACTGAAACAATTGAAGATACTACTTCATCTTGTCTCTCTATTTGTGATTTGGCCTACAAATCTCAGAGTTTCACATAATATTGCGTTTTTAAGCAAGTTTTCTTGCATTGTGCCTTGTACATAAAATCATCGAATTTAGCAATATTTTGAGGTTTTTCATCGTTGTTTTCTTTATGAGATTTCATCCAAATATCAACAATTTAGGTCATATTTGGTCGTTTTTCCACGTTTTCAAACATTTTCGGTTTATTGTCATTAATTCATTAAATTTACGATAAATATGATGCAAACACGTAATGAATTGCAAATTACCCTTTAATATTTGATTTTCAATCAACTATTTGTACCTCGTTAAAATAGTGAGTAAGATATTGATTAGGAGAGATTTTGTGTTTTTATTGTATATTTCGACGTTTCTGCCGGATTAAAGCGGTTTTACGAGTACCTCTTCTTTCGGTAATATAAACGGAAATTCAGGAACAATTTAGGTAATTCTAAAGAAAGCTCATTGATTTTTATCATTTGAATTGGAAACAATGTTTCCATATGCCTTTTTAATGATCAAAATAATTCGCAACCTCGCTCTATGATTTGATGTAAAAATCCTCAAATTTGGTATTATAGTGACTTTTTTCACGTTTCTACTTAGAGTGAATACAGGTAAAAATGTTCGAATTTATTAATAGTTTGATACTACTTCATTTTGTCTCTCTATTTGTGATTTGGACTACAAATATCAGAGTTTCACATAATATTGCGTTTTTAAGCAAGTATTCTTGCATTGTGCTTTGTATATAAAATCATCGAATTTACCTATACTTTGAGGTTTTTCATCGTTGTTTCCTTTATAAGATTTCATCCATACATCAACGATTTTGACAATATTTGGCCGTTTTTCCGCGTTTTCAATAATTTTCTTTTTTTTTGCCATTAATTCAATAAATTTACGACTTATATGATTCAAACACGTAAATAGTTGCAAATTAACCTTAAATACAAGATTTTCAATCAACTATTTGTACCTTGTTAAAATAGTGAGTTAGGTATTGATTAGGAGTGAAATTCTGTTTATTGCATAATATCCCAAATATCCAAAATTCCATATATTGTAGCGAAATTCTGGTTCTCTGCACGTATTCGCAGTTTGAAATTAGGACTTTTATTCCGAATATATGCCAATTACTGAAAGCAGCGATGGATCACATTTTGCCCAAACCCTCCCTGCAGTTTTCAAAATATCCCAAACATCCCAAATTCGACGCTTGAGCCATATTTAGGAGCCAAATTCTGGCTCTCTGCAAATATTTGCTGTTTGAAATTACGACTTTAATACCGAAAATATGTAAATTACAGAGAGCAGCGATAGGTCACATTTTGCCCAATCCCACCCTGCAGTTTTTAAAATACCAGAAACATCCCAAATTCGACGCTTGAGCCATATTTTGGAGCCAAATTCGGGTTCTCTGTACGTATTTGCAGTTTGAAATTACGTCTTTTTTTACCGAAAATATGTCAATTACTTAGAGCGGCGATGGTTCACATTTTACCCCCCCCCCCTTAAGTTTTCAAAATATCCCAAACATCCCAAATTCGACGCTTGAGCCTTACTTTGGAGCCAAATTCTGGCTCTCTGCATGTAATCGCAGTTTGAAACTACGACTTTTCATACCGAAAAAATGCAAATTATTGAAAGCGGCAATGAATCACATTTTGCCCAAACCCTCCCTGCAGTTTTCAAAATATCCTAAACATCCCAAATTCGACGCTTGAACCATATTTAGAAGCCAAATTCTGGCTCTCTGCACATGTTCGCAGTTTGAAATTACGACATTTTATAACGAAAATATGCCAATTACTGAGAGCAGCGATGGATCACATTTTGCCCAATCTCTCCCTGCAGTTTTCAAATGATCCAAAACTTCCCAAATCCGACCCTTGAGCTATAATTTGGAGCCAAATTCTTGCTCTCTGCACGTATTCGCAGTTTGAAATTACGAAGTTTTATACTGAAAATATGCTAATTACTGAGAGCGGCGATGGGTCACATTTGGCACGAACCCCCTCTGCAGTTTTCAAAATATCCCAAACGTCCCAAATTCGACGCTTGAGCTATATTTTGGAGCCAAATTCTGGCTTTCTTCACGTATTCGCAGTTTGAAATTACGACTTTTTATACCAAAAATATGCCAAGTACTGAAAGCAGCGATAGATCGCATTTAGCGCAAACCCTCCTTGCATTTTTCAAAATATCACAAACATCCCAAATTCGACGCTTGAGCCATATTTTGGAGTCAAATTCTCGCTCTTTGCAAGTATTCGCAGTTTGAAATTACGACTTTTTATACCGAAATAATGCCAATTACTGAAAGCAGCGATGGATCACAATTTGCCCAAACCCTCCTTGCAGTTTTAAAAATATCCCAAACATCCCAAATTCGACCCTTGAACCATAATTTGGAATATGATTCCAAATACTGAAAGCCAATTGGCATATAAATATGCCAATTACTGAAAGCAGCGATAGATCACATTTTGCCCAAACCCTCCCTGAAATTTTCAAAATATCCCAAAAATCCCAACTTAGAGGCTTGAGCCATATTTTGGAGCCAAATTCTGGCTCTCTGCAAATATCTGCTGTTTGAAATTACGACTTTAATACCGAAAATATGTCAATTACTGAGAGCAGCGATAGGTCACATTTTG
This sequence comes from Procambarus clarkii, assembly GCF_040958095.1. Taxonomy (NCBI): domain Eukaryota; kingdom Metazoa; phylum Arthropoda; class Malacostraca; order Decapoda; family Cambaridae; genus Procambarus; species Procambarus clarkii. The sequence goes on from NC_091177.1 coordinate 18,612,873, forward strand.
CCCAAACCCCCCCCTGCAGTTTTTAAAATACCCGAAACATCCCAAATTCGACGCTTGAGCCATATTTTGGAGCCAAATTCGGGTTGTCTGTACATATTCGCAGTTTGAATTTACGTCTTTTTTACCGAAATAATGTCAATTACTTAGAGCGGCGATGGTTCACATTTTGCCCAAACCCCCCACCCCCCTTAAGTTTTCAAAATATCGCAAACATCCCAAATTCGACGCTTGAGCCATAATTTATAGCCAAATTATTGCTCTCTGCACGCATTACCAGTTTGAAATTTCGACTTTTTATGCCGAAATAATGCCAATTACTGTGAGCGGCGAAGGGTCACGTTTTAACCAAAACCCCCTTCAGCTTTCAATATATCCCAAACATCCCAAATTCGACGATTGAGCCTTATTTTAGAGCCAAATTCTAGCTCTCTGCACGTATTCGCAGTTTTAAATTACGAATTTTATTAAAAAAATATGCAAATTACTGAAAGCAGCGATAGATCACATTTTGCCCAAACCCTCCCTACAGTTTTCAAAATATACCAAACATCCCAAATTGGACGCTTGAGCCACATTTTGGAGTCAAATTCTGGCTCTCTGCAAATATTTGCTGTTTGAAATTACGACTTTAATACCGAGAATATGTCAATTACTGAGAGCAGCGATAGGTCACATTTTGGCCAAACCCCCCCTGCAGTTTTTAAAATACCCGAAACATCCCAAATTCGGCGCTTGAGCCATATTTTGGAGCCAAATTCGGGTTCTCTGTACGTATTCGCAGTTTGAAATTACATCTTTTTTTACCGAAAATATGCCAATTACTGAGAACGGCGATGGATCACATTTTGCCCAAACCCTCCCTGCAGTTTCCAAAATATCCCAAACATCCCAAATTCGAATCTTGAGCAATATTGTGGAGCCAAATTCTGGCTCTCTGCACATATTCGCAGTTTGAAATTACGACTTTAATACCGAAAATAATTCAATTACTGAGAGCTGCGATATGTCACATTTTGCCCCTTCCCCCTGCAGTTTTCAAAATAATCGCAAACATCCCAAATTCGACGCTTGAGCCATATTTTGGAGCAAAATTATGGCTCTCTGCACGTATTAGCAGTTTGAAATTTTGAATTTTTATGCCGAAATAATGACAATTACTTTGAGCGGCGAAGGGTCACGCTTTAACCAAAACCACTACAGTTTTCAAAATATCCCAAACATCCCAAATGCCACCCTTGAGCCATATTTTGGAGCCAAATTCTGGCTTTCTGCACGTATTCGCAGTTTTAAATTAGGACTTTTTATACCGAAAATATGCCAACTACTGAAAGCATCGATGGATCACATTCTGAATAAACCCTCCCTGCAGTTTTCAAAATATCCCAAACATCCCAAATTCGACGCTTGAGCCATATTTTGGAGCCAAATTCTGGCTCTCTGCACGTATTCGCAGTTTGAAATTACGACTTTTTTACCCAAAATATGCCAATTACTGAAAGCGGCAATGGATCACATTTTGCCCAAACCCTCCCTGCAGCTTTCAAAATATCCCAAACATCCCAAATTCGACGCTTGAGCCATATTTTGGAGCAAAATTCTGGCTCACTGCTCGTATTCGCAGTTTGATATTACGACTTTTATACCAAAATACGTCAATTACTGCGAACTGCGATAGGTCACATTTTCTCATTATTGTTATAAGACCTCGTTTACTATCTAGCTCCTCCTTTGACCATGAGCTGCTTAGCGGTGGACTGTATGCATTTATGATCATTAGTTTATCATCCACATGGCAGATCTCTAGTGCTATTATGTCAACTTCTTTTCGATTGGCAGTCATTATTTCGTTCACCTTTAGGTGTTCTTTCACCAGCACAGCAACGCCACCGCCTTTCCTAATTTTTCTCTCCCGTCTCCAAATTGAGTAGCCCTTCTGGAATATGACTTCAATTAAAATAACATCTTCAAGTTTTGTCTCCGTGAGTGCAACAATGTCTGGTGTCTGCAGCTGTATTACATCACTTAACTCCAGTATCTTCGATCTTACTCCATCTATGTTGGTGTATGCAATCTTCAGGAACTTGTTCCCCCTCTTCTTACTTTTCACTCCCCCTCTCTCTAATGATTTTGTTGGTTTGCCTTTATGTACCACTTTACTGGTCTGCCTACCCATATCACTTTGTAGAAAAAAGAATTGATTTCTTCTTCATTCATGCTTTCATTTAAACATTTTGACTCGGCGAGGTTCAGTTTCAGCTTCTCTCTATCTTCTTTTGAAAGATCTCGTCGTAACAACCACACTTTCCCATCCTCATCACTTTGTAATTTTCTAGCACTCCTTAGTACTTCTTCCATCTCCATGTGTGTGTGTGTGTGTGTGTGTGTGTGTGTGTGTGTGTGTGTGTGTGTGTGTGTGTGTGTGTGTGTGTGTGTGTGTGTGTGTGTGTGTGTGTGTGTGTGTGTGTGTGTGTGTTTGTGTGTGTGTGTGTGTGTGTGTGTGTGTGTGTGTGTGTGTGTGTGTGTGTGTGTGTGTGTGTGTGTGTGTGTGTGTGTGTGTGTGTGTGTGTGTGTCTGTGTGTGTGTGTGTGTGTGAGTGTGTGTGTGTGTGTGTGTGTGTGTGTGTGTGTGTGTGTGTGTGTGTGTGTGTGTGTGTGTGTGTGTGTGTGTGTGTGTGTGTGTGTGTGTGTGTGTGTATGTGTGTGTGTGTGTGTGTGTGTGTGTGTGTTTGCGTGTGTGTTACCATCTGTGAAGAAAATGTCTGTAACCATTTGTCATTCCATTTTCTTTCTGCCTGCCTGCCTGCCTGCTAAAACTTACCCACTCAATATGCTGTTGAATATCAATCTCCAGTGCTCACTTACCGTTAATTCATTCAATATTAAACAAATGAAGTCATTAACAAATCTTTAAACATTTCCAGCACCTACATTCTTTTTAACATGAATCACAGTAACTAATATACTCAACTCAGTCACAAATACTTTTCTTATTCCTTCCTAAACACCTCACCGTACATAACCTATCTCAAAAAATTAAGTTTTAATACCAAACTGCCAACCCTCCCTCCCTTCCCCCCCCCCCCCCCCCCACCAACCCAGGATGACCCACGGTAGCTCCTCTGGACCCCGCCCTACCAACAACCTCCCCACAACGGTGGCCGCCATATCCCTACCCCCATTTCACCCCCAGTGTTACCCCCCCCCCCCCCTCCCCGTCAAACAGAGAAAATGGCGCCGATAACGCTATACTTACTCAGCCAAAACGTTCGCCTCATTTGGACATACAACACAAAATATTAATTAATACAAACGTTTAAACATTCACATGTCAGTAAGCTAGCCTAAATTCTCCTATATTCATTCATTCATGACACTGCTTCACTGGACTGCAACCTCATCGAATAACGCTGCCATTTATTTCTAACTGTCATCACAAACTCACAATTTCACATGTCAATCATTGCAATTGTTTATAAATAGACACTAACTAACCCTGCTTGCTCTGAGGTATAAATACAGGTGCCAAATTTTATTCAGAAGGCAACTCCAGCGTGGCCAAGTCGGATAGAACATGTTCTTAATCCGGATAGACCTGCGTTCGAGCCTGTCGCAACGGATGCAACTACAGGGCACAGATAGATTTCTGTGATGTCCTCTCCTGTAGGAGCATCAGTTTCGATAGATTCTCTGGATAGCCGAAGATTGATTGACTGATCCCTTGGAATGTGGGGAAGGGTTGAAATCCGGGGGCCCACGGACGGATACCTGGATCCACTGACCTCGGGCAGGTCTTTCAATTCACCTGGATTTCAGGTGAGGAGAAGGGAGGCAATTTGGGTCGACACAAATGGCTTCCTGGACCCAGAACTCCATGGATACACGTGTCCGTGTATCCCTGGATACATGTCCGTGTATCACAGACAAGCATAGATAGTCACACGGGTTGATCACACGGATACATTTCCGTGTGATCCGTGAATCCGTGTGATACTTGATTCGAACCTAGGTGGGTGGGGGAGGTGATAAGGGAGGCAGTTTGAGGGGACACAAATAGCTTCCTGGACCCAGAACCCCATGGATAACTATAAACATAAACATAAACAGGTTACGAAATCCCATAAGATAAGATACACGGACATACATAATATACACGGAAATCCCTTGGATCGGATCGGATCGGATCGGATCGGATCGGATAGTTTCGTGTCACAGGTAACAGGGGCGACGGAAGGGAGGGAGGAAGAGAGGGAGGGTATAATTAAATTTCAATTATCAATTTTATTAATTACAATTAAATCAATTTAAATTAATTTAACTCAATTTAATTGGATTAAATCTAGTTTGAATTGGACATCTAGTTAAATTTAGGATTTAAGTCTTAATTTAAATGAGTTTAAATCTAGGGAGGGAAGGAGGGAGGGAGGATTATTTTCTGTTGTTAGGTCAGCATAGGCCAACATATGCTAACCTAACCAACCTAAACTAACCTAACTAATATAACCACCCTTTTTTAAACCTTTTTATCCTGCTGGATCGAGCATTAATGTGCATTAAATTATAAAATTTAATTAAATTATTAAATTATTAGCATTAAAGCATGAATGGGATCTATGTGTGTGTACTCACACATAGGTGAGTACACATAAATGAATGGTTTATTCTTCCTTTTCCTTTTAAGTTCCTTCTCGTCTCACAATCGGGGATTCAAGGGTTCGAATCCTGGTCGGACAGGGTTGTAATTGTTGGTAGCGTTTCCTTTCACCCAATGCCGCTATTCACCTAGAAGTAAATAGTGAGTTACTTACATCCTGGTGAGTGAGTGAGGGTTAGTCACTGGTTGGACCTTGTTGTTATAAGCCTAACATATGTATATATAAACTGCTTGTTTCACGACTCAGTGATTTTACATGTGTTGACTAAATGAAGCCTAAGAGAGCATATCCAAGAACTAAAATTTGCCCATTTTAGTTTATTTTTACTTTTAAATTATTTGAATTTATGCTAAGGCCATTTATGCTTTGAAGAGATTTGCTTAGGTTCTTTAATTACCGGTAGGTTGGTGGCATTTATATGCAATTTGAGCGAGATCAATAGCATCCCAACATTTCCATTTTGGAGAAATACTCCATTTGTTGTTGGTTTGAGTAAATAGTTGCTATAAGCACTATCATTAATGGAGAATTGGCTGGTATGTGTGAGTAAACTCCATTATGCAGTTTTAGGTTAGTTTGGGTTACAGGTTAAGTTAGGTTTTAGGTGACGGTGTTCAGGTTTGGTTAGGTGAAAGGTTGATGATTAGGTGACACACACAACCCTGTGTGTGTGTGTGTGTGTGTGTGTGTGTGTTCGTGTATGTGTGTGTGTGTGTGTGTGTGTGTGTATACTCACCTTGTTGTACTCACCTAGTTGTGCTTTCGGGGGTTGAGCTCTGGTTCTTTGGTCCCACCTCTCAACCGTCAATCAACAGGTGTACAGGTTCCTGAGCCTATTGGGCTCTATCATATCTACACTTGAAACTGTGTATGGAGTCAGCCTCCACCACAATACTTCCTAATGCATTCCATTTGCCAACCACTCTGACACTAAAAAAGTTCTTTCTAATATCTCTGTGGCTCATTTGGGCACTCAGTTTCCACCTGTGTCCCCTAGTGCGTGTGCCCCTTGTGTTAAATAGTCTGTCTTAATCAACCCTGTCGATTCCATTGAGAATCTTTAATGTGGTGATCATGTCCCCCCTAACTCTTCGGTCTTCCAACGAAGTGAGGTTCAATTCCCGTAGTCTCTCCTCGTAGCTCATACTTCTCAGCTCGGGTACTAGTCTGGTGGCAAACCTTTGAACCTTTTCCAGTTTAGTCTTATGCTTGACTAGATATGGACTCCATGCTGGAGCCGCATACTCCAGGATTGGTCTGACATATGTGGTATATAATGTTCTGAAAGATTCCTTACACAAGTTTCTAAAGGCCGTTCTTATGTTAGCCAACTTGGCATATGCTGCTGATGTTATCCTCTGTATATGAGCTTTAGGGGACAGGTCTGGCGTGATATCAGCCCCCAGGTCTTTCTCTCTCTCTGACTCTTGAAGTATTTCATCTCCCAAGTGATACCTTGTATCTGGTCTCCTGCTTACTACCCCTATCTTCATTACATTACATTTGCTTGGGTTAAACTCTAACAGCCATTTGTTCGACCATTCCTGCAGCTGGTCCAGGTCTTCTTGAAGCCTCAAGCTGTCCTCCTCTGTCTTAGTCCTTCTCATAATTTTGGCGTCGTCAGCAAACATTGAGAGGAATGAGTCTATACCCTCTGGGAGATCATTTACGTATATCACAAACAAGATAGGTCCAAGCACAGAGCCCTGTGGGACTCCACTGGTGACTTCACGCTATTCTGAGGTCTCACCCCTCACTATAACTCTCTGCATCCTATTTCTTAGGTACTCCCTTATCCACTGGAGCGCCCTACCAGTTACTCCTGCCTGTTTCTCCAGCTTATGCATTAACCTTTTATGGGGTACAGTGTCAAAGGCTATCCGACAGTCCAAAAAAATGCAAACCGCCCATCCTTCTCTTTCTTGCTTAATCTTTGTCACCTGATCGTAGAATTCTATCAAGCCTGTAAGGCAAGATTTACCTTCCCTGAACCCATGTTGATGGGTTGTCACGAAGTCTCTTCTCTCCAGATGTGTTACTAGGTTTTTTCTCACAATCTTCTCCATCACCTTGCATGGTATACAAGTTAAGGACACTGGCCTGTAGTTCAGTGCCTCTTGTCTGTCACCCTTTTCAAATATTGCTACTACATTAGCAGTCTTCCATATTTCTGGTAGGTTTCCCGTTTCCAGTGACCTACTATACACTATGGAGAGTGGCAAGCAAAGTGCTCCTGCACACTCTTTCAATACCCATGGTGAGATTCCATCCGGCCCAACAGCTTTTCTCACATCCAGCTATAATAGGTGCTTCTTGACCTCATCTCTTGTAATTTCGAACCTTTCCAAGGTCACCTGGTTTGCTGCCACCTCTCCTAGCGCCGTGACTTCTCCCTGTTCTATTGTAAAGACCTCCTGGAACCTTTTGTTGAGTTCTTCACACACCTCTTTGTCATTCTCTGTGTACCTGTCCTCGCCCACCCTAAGTTACATCACCTGTTCCTTCACTGTTGTCTTCCTCCTGATGTGACTGTGTAGTAGCTTTGGTTCGGTCTTGGCTTTATTAGCTATATCATTTTCATACCTTTTCTCAGCTGCTCTTCTCACACTAACATACTCGTTCCTGGTTCTCTGGTTTCTCTCTCTACTTTCTGGTGTTCAGTCATTACGGAAGTTCCTCCATGCCTTTTTGTTCAGCTCCTTTGCTTTCATACATTCCCTATTAAACCACGGATTCTTCCTTTGCTTCTCTGTTTTGTCCTGTTGGGCTGGGACAAACCTGCTTACAGCCTCCTGACATTTTTGGGTGACATAGTCCATCATGCCTTGTACGGACTTGGTTCCGAGTTCTGTGTCCCAATGTATATCCCATAAGAATTTATTCATCTCCTCATAGTTTCCCTTTCGGTACGCCAGCCCTTTGTTTCCCAGTTCTTTTTTAGGGGTGATAATTCCTAGCTCAACCAGGTACTCAAAGCTCAATACACTGTGATCACTCATTCCCAAGGGGGCTTCCAACTTAACTTCCCTTATATCCAACTCATTTAGGGTAAATATCTGATCAAGCAAAGCTGGTTCATCCCCTCCTCTCGTTCTTGTCGGTCCCTTGACGTGTTGACTTAAAAAGTTTCTTGTTGCCACATCCAGCAGCTTAGCTCTCCATGTGTCTGGGCCTCCATGTGGGTCTCTGTTCCCCCAATCTATCTTTCCATGGTTGAAGTCTCCCATGATTAGTAACCTGGATCCGTTCCTGCAAGCCACAGAAGCTGCTCTCTCTATTATATTGATGGTGGCCAAGTTGTTTCTATCATATTCCTGTCTGGGTCTTCTGTCATTCGGTGGGGGGTTATATATGACTACTACTATTATAATTTGGTCAATGGGCAAATCAATCAAAAGCACAGATGGGCAAAATGGACCTATCGCCGCTCTCAGTAATTGGCATATTTTCAGTATAAAAGGACGTAATTTCAAACTGCGAATACGTGCAGAGAGCCAGAATTTGGCTCCAAAATATGGCTCAAGGGTCAAATTTGGGATGTTTAGCTTATTTTGAAAACTGTAGAGAGGGTTTGCGCAAAATGTGACCCATCGCCTCTGTCAGTAATTGGCATATTTTCGGTATAAAAAGTCGTAATTTCAAACTGAGAATACATGCAGAAATCCAAAATGTGGCTCCAAAATATGGCTCAAGGGTCGAATTTGGGATGTTTGGGATATTTCGAAAACTGCTGGGAGTGTTTAGGGAAAATGTGATCCTTCGCCACTCTCAGTAATTGGCATATTTTCGGTATAAAAATTCGTAATTTTAAACTGCGAATACGTGCAGAGAGCCAGAATTTGGCTCCAAAATATGGCTCAAGCTTCCAATTTGGGATGTTCGGGATATTTTGAAAACTGCTCGGAGGATTTGGGCAAAATGTGATCTATCGCTGCTTTCAGTAATTGGCATATTTTTGGTATCAAAATTCGAAATTTCAAACTGCGAATACGTGCAGAGAGCCAGAATTAGGCTCCAAAATATGGTTCAAGGGTCGAATTTGTGATTTTTGGGATATTTTGAAAACTGCAGTGGGGTTTGGGCAAAATGTGACCCATCGCCGCTCTCAGTAATTGGCATATTTTCGGTATAAAAAGATGTAATTTCAAACTGCGAATACGTGCAGAGAGCCAGAATTTGGCTCCAAAATATGGCTCAAGGTTTGAATTTGGGATGTTTGGGATATTTTGAAAACTGCAGCGGGTTTGGGCAAAGTGTGACCCATTGCCGCTCTCAGTAATTGGCATATTTTCGGTATAAAACGTCATAATTTCAAACTGCGAATACATGCAGAGTGCCAAAATTTGGCTCCAAAATATGACTCAAGGGTCGAATTTGGGATTTTTGGGATATTTTGAAAACTGCAGTGGGGTTGGACAAAATGTGACCTATTGCCGCTCGCAGTAGTTGGCATATTTTCGGAATAAGAATTCGTAATTTCAAACTGCGAATACGTGCAGAGAGCCAGAATTTGGCTCCAAAATATGGCTCAAGCGTCCAATTTGGGATGTTTGGGATATTTTGAAAACTGTAGGGAGAGAGATGCAGAGGATCAAGAGAGGGATGCTGAGGCTCAAGTGAGGGATGGAGAGGCTTAGAAGAATGATGCAGAGGCTCAAGAGAGGGATTCAGAGGCTCAAGTGAGGGATGCAGAGGCACAAGAGAGGGATGCAGAGGCTCAAGAGAGTGATGCAGACGCTTAATAGAGGGATGCAGAGGTTCAAGAGAGTGATGCAGAGGCTTAAGAGAGTGACGCAGAGGCTGAAGAGAGTGATGCAGAGGCTCAAGAGAGTGATGAAGAGGCTTAAGAGAGGGTTGCAGAGGCTAAAGAGAGTGATGCAGAAGCTTAAGAGCGGGATGCATAGGCTCAAGAGAATGATGAAGAGGCTCAAGAGAGTGCTGCAGAGGCTCAAAAGAGGGATGCTGAGGCTCCAGAGAGGGATGCAGAGGCTCAAGAGAGTGATGCAGAGGCTCAAGAGAGGGACGCAGAAGGTTAAGAGAGTGATGCAGTGGATTAAGAAAGGGATGCAGGGGCTTAAGAGAGTGATGCAGAGGCTCAAGAGAGTAATGCAGAGGATCATGAGAATGATGCAGAGGCTCAAGAGAGAGATGCAGAGGATCAAGAGAGGGATGCTGAGGCTCAAGTGAGGGATGGAGAGGCTTAGAAGAATGATGCAGAGGCTCAAGAGAGGGATTCAGAGGCTCAAGAGAGTGATACAGAGGCTGACGCGAGTGATGCAGAGGCTTAAGAGAGGGATGCAGAGGCTCAAGAGAGTGATGTAGAGGCTCAAGAGAGTGATGCAGAGGCTCAAGAGAGTGATGCAGAGGCTCAAGAGACGGATGCAGAGGCTGAAGACAGTGATGCAGAGGCTCAAGAGAGTGATGCAGAGGCTAAAGAGAGTGATGCAGAGGCTTAAGAGAATGATGCAGAGGCTTAAGAGAGGGATGCAGAGGCTTAGGAGAGGGATGCAGAGGCTCAAGAGAGTGATGCAGAGGCTCAAGCGAGTGATGCAGATGCTTAGGAGAATGATGCAGAGGCTCAAGAGAGGGATGCAGAGGCTGAAGAGAGTGATGCAGAGGCTGACGCGAGTGATGCAGAGGCTTTAGAGAGGGATGCAGAGGCTCAAGAGAGTGATGTAGAGGCTCAAGAGAGTGATGCAGAGGCTCAAGAGAGTGATGCAGAGGATCATGAGAGTGATGCAGAGGCTCAAGAGAGTGATGCAGAGGATCAGGAGAGGGAAGCAGAGGTTTAAGAGAGTGATGCAGAGGCCGAATGGAGTGATGCAGAGGCTTAAGAGAGTGATGAAGAGGCTGAAGAGAGTGATGCAGAGGCTCAAAAGAGTTATTCAGAGGCTAAGGAGAGTGATGCAGAGGCCACAAGAGAGTGATGCAGAGGCTGAAAAGAGTGTTGCAGAGGCTCAAGAGAGTGATGCAGAGGCTCAAGAGAGGGAGGCAGAGGCTCAAGAGAGGGATTCAGGGGCTCAAGAGAGTGATACAGAGGCTCAAAAGAGTGATGCATAGGCTCAAGAGAGTGATGCAGAGGCTGAAGAGAGGGATGCAGAGGCTGAAGAGAGTGATGCAGAGGCTCAAAAGAGTGATGCAGAGGGTAAAGAGAGTGATGCAGAGGCTTAAGAGAGTGATGCAGAGGCTTAAGAGAGGGATGCAGAGGCTTAAGAGAGGGATGCAGAGGCTCAAGAGAGTGATGCAGAGGCTCAAGTGAGTGATGCAGATGCTTAGGAGAATGATGCAGAGGCTCAAGAGAGGGATGCAGAGGCTGAAGAGAGTGATGCAGAGGCTTAAGTGAGTGATGCAGAGGCTTAAGAGAGGGATGCAGAGGCTCAAGAGAGTGATGTAGAGGCTCAGGAGAGTGATGCAGAGGCTCAAGAGAAAGATGCAGAGGATCATGCGAGTGATGCAGAGGCTCAAGGGAGTGATGCAGAGGATCAAGAGAGGGAAGCAGAGGCTTAAGAGAGTGATGCAGAGGCCGAAGAGAGTGATGCAGAGGCTTAAGAGAGTGATGAAGAGGCTGAAGAGAATGATGCAGAGGCTTAAGAGAGTGATGCAGAGGCTCAAGAGAGGGATGCAGAGGCTCAAGAGAGTGATGCTGACGCTTAATAGACGGATGCAGAGGCTCAGGAGAGTGATGCAGAGGCTTAAGAGAGGGATGCAGTGGCTCAAGAGAATGATGCAGAGGCTCAAGAGAGTGCTGCAGAGGCTCAAAAGAGGGATGCTGAGGCTCCAGAGAGGGATGCAGAGGCTCAAGAGAGTGATGCAGAGGCTCAAGAGAGAGACGCAGAAGGTTAAGAGAGTGATGCAGTGGATTAAGAAAGGGATGGAGGGGCTTAAGAGAGTGATGCAGAGGCTCAAGAGAGTAATGCAGAGGATCATGAGAATGATGCAGAGGCTCAAGAGAGAGATGCAGAGGATCAAGAGAGGGATGCTGAGGCTCAAGTGAGGGATGGAGAGGCTTAGAAGAATGATGCAGAGGCTCAAGAGAGGGATTCAGAGGCTCAAGAGAGTGATACAGAGGCTCAAGAGAGTTATGCATAGGCTCAAGAGAGTGATGCAGAGGCTCAAGAGACGGATGCAAAGGCTGAAGACAGTGATGCAGAGGCTCAAGAGAGTGATGCTGAGGCTAAAGAGATTGATGCAGAGGCTTAAGAGAATGATGCAGAGGCTTAAGAGAGGGATGCAGAGGTTTGGAGAGGGATGCAGAGGCTCAAGAGAGTGATGCAGAGGCTCAATCGAGTGATGCAGATGCTTAGGAGAATGATGCAGAGGCTCAAGAGAGGGATGCAGAGGCTGAAGAGAGTGATGCAGAGGCTTACGTGAGTGATGCAGAGGCTTAAGAGAGGGATGCAGAGGCTCAAGAGAGTGATGTAGAGGCTCAAGAGAGTGATGCAGAGGCTCAAGAGAGTGATGCAGAGGATCATGAGAGTGATGCAGAGGCTCAAGAGAGTGATGCAGAGGATCAGGATAGGGAAGCAGAGGTTTAAGAGAGTGATGCAGAGGCCGAATAGAGTGATGCAGAGGCTTAAGAGAGTGATGAAGAGGCTGAAGAGAGTGATGCAGAGGCTCAAAAGAGTTATTCAGAGGCTAAGGAGAGTGATGCAGAGGCCACAAGAGAGTGATGCAGAGGCTGAAAAGAGTGTTGCAGAGGCTCAAGAGAGTGATGCAGAGGCTCAAGAGAGGGATTCAGGGGCTCAAGAGAGTGATACAGAGGCTCAAAAGAGTGATGCATAGGCTGAAGAGAGTGATGCAGAGGCTCAAGAGAGGGATGCAGAGGCTGAAGAGAGTGATGCAGAGGCTCAAAAGAGTGATGCAGAGGGTAAAGAGTGATGCAGAGGCTTAAGAGAGTGATGCAGAAGCTTAAGAGAGGGATGCAGAGTCTTAAGAGAGGGATGCAGAGGCTCAAGAGAGTGATGCAGAGGCTCAAGTGAGTGATGCAGATGCTAAGGAGAATGATGCAGATTCTCAAGAGAGGGATGCAGAGGCTCAAGAGAGTGATGCAGAGGCTTAAGTGAGTGATGAAGAGGCTTAAGAGAGGGATGCAGAGGCTCAAGAGAGTGATGAAGAGGCTCAAGAGAGTGATGCAGAGGCTCAAGAGAGTGATGCAGAGGATCATGCGAGTGATGCAGAGGTTCAAGAGAGTGATGCAGAGGATCAACAGAGGGAAGCAGAGGCTTAAGAGAGTGATGCAGAGGCCGAAGAGAGTGATGCAGAGGCTTAAGAGAGTGATGAAGAGGCTGAAGAGAATGATGCAGAGGCTTAAGAGAGTGATGCAGAGGCTCAAGAGAGGGATGCAGAGGCTCAAGAGAGTGATGCTGACGCTTAATAGACGGATGCAGAGGCTCAAGAGAGTGATGCAGAGGCTTAAGAGAGGGATGCAGTGGCTCAAGAGAATGATGCAGAGGCTCAAGAGAGTGCTGCAAAAGGCTCAAGAGAGGGATGCTGATGCTCCAGAGAGGGATGCAGAGGCTCAAGAGAGTGATGCAGAGCCTTAAGAGAGGGATGCAGTGGCTCAAGAGAATGATGCAGAGGCTCAAGAGAGTGCTGCAAAAGGCTCAAGAGAGGGATGCTGATGCTCCAGAGAGGGATGCAGAGGCTCAAGAGAGTGATGCAGAGGCTCAAGAGAGAAAGGCAGAGGCTTAAGAGAGTGATGCAGAGGTTCAAGAGAGAAAGGCAGAGGCTTAAGAGAGTGATGCAGAGGCTCAAGACAGTGATGCAGAGGATCAAGAGAATGATGCAGATGCTCAAGAGAGTGATGCAGAGGATCAAGAGAGTGATGCAGAGGCTCTAGAGAGTGATGCAGAGGCTTAAGAGAAGGATACAGAGGCTCAAGAGAGGGATGTAGACGCTCAAGAGAGTGATGCAGAAGCTCAAGAGAGTGATGCAGAGGATTAAGAGAGGGTTGCTGAGGCTCCCGAGAGGGATGCAGAGGATCAAGAGAGAAAGGCAGAGGCTTAAGTGAGTGATGCAGAGGATCAAGAGAGGGAAGCAGAGGCTTAAATTAAGAGAGTGATGCAGAGGCCGAAGAGAGTGATGCAGAGGCTGAAGAGAGTGTTGCAGAGGCTTAAGAAAGTGATGCAGAGGCTCAAGAGAGGGATGCAGAGGCTCAAGAGAGTGATGCAGACGCTTAATAGAGGGATGCAGATGTTCAAGAGAGTGATGCAGAGGCTTACGAGAGGGATGCAGAGGCTCAAGAGAATGATGCAGAGGCTCAAGAGAGGGATGCAAAGGTTCAAGAGAGTGATTCAGAGGCTTATGAGAGTGATGCAGAGGATCACGAGAGGGATGAAGAAGCTGAAAAGAGTGATGCAGAGGCTCAAGAGAGGGATGCAGAGGCTCAAGAAAGTGATTCAGAGGCTTACGAGAGTGATGCCGAGGCTTAAGAGAGTGAGGTTGAGGCTTAGGAGAGGGATGCAGAGGCTTAAGAGGGTGATGCAGAGGCTCAAGAGAGTGATGCAGAGGCTAAAGAGAGGGATGCAGAGGCTTAAGAGAGTGATGCAGAGGCTTAAAAGAGGGAAGCAGAGGCTCAAGAGAGGGATGCAGAGAATCAAGAGGGGGATGCAGAGGCTCAAGAGAGGGATGCAGAGGCTCAAGTGAGGGATGCAGAGGCACAAGAGAGGGATGCAGACGCTTAATAGAGGGATGCAGAGGTTCAAGAGAGTGATGCAGAGGCTTAAGAGAGTGACGCAGAGGCTGAAGAGAGTGATGCAGAGGCTCAAGAGAGTGATGAAGAGGCTTAAGAGAGGGTTGCAGAGGCTAAAGAGAGTGATGCAGAAGCTTAAGAGCGGGATGCATAGGCTCAAGAGAATGATGAAGAGGCTCAAGAGAGTGCTGCAGAGGCTCAAAAGAGGGATGCTGAGGCTCCAGAGAGGGATGCAGAGGCTCAAGAGAGTGATGCAGAGGCACAAGAGAGAGACGCAGAAGGTTAAGAGAGTGATGCAGTGGATTAAGAAAGGGATGCAGGGGCTTAAGAGAGTGATGCAGAGGCTCAAGAGAGTAATGCAGAGGATCATGAGAGAAAGGCAGAGGCTTAAGAGTGTGATGCAGAGGTTCAAGAGAGAAAGGCAGAGGCTTAAGAGAGTGATGCAGAGGCTCAAGACAGTGATATCAGAGGATCAAGAGAATGATGCAGATGCTCAAGAGAGTGATGCAGAGGATCAAGAGAGTGATGCAGAGGCTCTAGAGAGTGATGCAGAGGCTTAAGAGAAGGATACAGAGGCTCAAGAGAGGGATGTAGACGCTCAAGAGAGTGATGCAGAAGCTCAAGAGAGTGATGCAGAGGATTAAGAGAGGGTTGCTGAGGCTCCAAAGAGGGATGCAGAGGATCAAGAGAGAAAGGCAGAGGCTTAAGTGAGTGATGCAGAGGATCAAGAGAGGGAAGCAGAGGCTTAAATTAAGAGAGTGATGCAGAGGCCGAAGAGAGTGATGCAGAGGCTGAAGAGAGTGTTGCAGAGGCTTAAGAAAGTGATGCAGAGGCTCAAGAGAGGGATGCAGAGGCTCAAGAGAGTGATGCAGACGCTTAATAGAGAGATGCAGATGTTCAAGAGAGTGATGCAGAGGCTTACGAGAGGGATGCAGAGGCTCAAGAGAATGATGCAGAGGCTCAAGAGAGGGATGCAGAGGCTTAAGAGAGGGAGGCAGAGGCTCAAGAGAGGGATGCAGAGGCTCAAGAGGGGGATGCAGAGGCTCAAGAGAGGGATGCAGAGGCTCAAGTGAGGGATGCAGAGGCACAAGAGAGGGATGCAGAGGCTCAAGACAGTGATATCAGAGGATCAAGAGAATGATGCAGATGCTCCAGAGAGGGATGTAAAACGTAAAATCAGGAACATTTTAGTTAATTCTAATGAAAACACATTGGTTTTTATCATTTGTATATTTGAACAACATTGTCATATGAGGCTCACAAAAATTCACAAAAACGTGGAAAAACGGCAAAATATTGCCTAATTCGATGATATTTTGTTTAAATCACATAAAGGAAAAGGAGATGATAAACGTTAAAATATTGCTAAATTCGGTGATTTTTTCGTACGAAACAAAATGCAAGAAAACTTGCTTAAAATGCAATATTACGCGAAATTCTGATATATGAAGGCCAAATCACATATCGTGATACTACATGAAATAGTATCGAAATATTCGTAAAAACGAATATATTTACGTAAAATAACACTACATGAAAAAAGTCACTATTTTACCATATATGAGGATTTTAACTTCAAATCATGGAGCGAGGTTTCGTATTATTTAGATCCAAGAAAAGACATATGACAATGTTGTTCAAATATACAAATGATAAAAACCAATGTGTTTTCATTAGAATTAACTAAAATGTTCCTGATTTTCCGTTTATATTACCGATGGAAGATGTACACGAAAACGGCTCTATTCCGGCAGAAACGTCGATATATGCAATAAAAACAGAACTTCTCCTCTTTTCAATATCTTACTCAGTATTTTAACGAGAAACAAATAGTTGATTGGAAATGAAGTATTTAAGGTTAATTTCTAATCAATTATGTGTTTGCATCATTTTTATTGTATATTTATTGAATTAATACCCATAGACTGAAAATTCACAAAAACGTGGAAAAACGGCAAAATATTGCCTAATTCGATGATATTTTGTTTAAATCACATAGAGGAAAAGGAGATGATAAACGTCAAAATATTGCTAAATTCGGTGATTTTTCGTACGAAACAAAATACAAGAAAACTTGCTTAGAATGCTATATTACGCGAAATTCTGAGATTTGAAGAGCAAATCACATATCGATACTACATTTCGATACTATTTCATGTAGTATCACGATACGTGATTTGGCCTTCAAATCTCAGAATTTCGCGTAATATTGCATTTTAAGCAAGTTTTCTTGCATTTTGTTTCGTACGAAAAATCCTCGAATTTAGCAATATTTTGACGTTTATCATCTCCTTTTCCTTTATGGGAATAAACAAAATATCATCAAATTAGGCAATATTTGGCCGTTTTTCCAAGTTTTGTGAATTTTCAGTCTATGGGTATTAATTCAATAAATATACGATACAAATGATGCAAACACATAATTGATTAGAAAACAACCTTAAATACTTCATTTTCAATCAACCATTTGTTTCTCATTAAAATACTGAGTAGGATTTTGAAGAGGGGAGAAGTTCGGTTTTTATTGCATATATCGACGTTTCAGCCGGATTCGAGCGGTTTTACATGTACATCTTCCATCTGTAATATAAACGGAAAATCAGGAACATTTTAGTTAATTCTAATGAAAACACATTGTTTTTTATCATTTGTATTGGAAACAACATTGTCATATGTCTTTTCTTGGATCTAAATAATACGAAACCTCGCTCTATGATTTGAAGTTAAAATCCTCAAATATGGTAAAATAGTGACTTTTTCACGTTAATCATGTAGTTTGATATTACGGAAATATATTAATTTTTACCAATATTTCGATACTATTTCATGTAGTATCACGATATGTGACTTGGCCTTCAAATCTCAGAATGTCGCATAATATTGCATTTTAAGCAAGTTTTCTTGCATTTTGTTTCGTACGAAAAATCACCGAATTTAGCAATATTTTGACGTTTATCATATATTTTTCCTCTATGTGATTTAAACAAAATATCATCGAATTAGGCAATATTTTGCCGTTTTTCCACGTTTTTTTGAATTTTGAGTTTATGGGTATTAATTCATTATATATACGATAAAAATGATGCAAACACATAATTGATTAGATAATAACCTTAAATACTTCATTTTCAATCAACTATTTGTTTCTCGTTAAAATACTGAGTAAGATATGGAAAAGGGGAGAAGTTCTGTTTTTATTGCATATATCGACTTTCAGCCGGAACAGAGCAGTTTTCGTGTACATCTTCCATCGGTAATTTAAACGGAAAATCAGGAACATTTTAGTTAATTCTAATGAAAACACATTGGTTTTTATCATTTGTATATTTGAACAACATTGTCATATGTCTTTTCTTGGATCTAAATAATACGAAACCTCGCTCCATGATTTGAAGTTAAAATCCTCATATATGGTAAAATAGTGACTTTTTTCATGTAGTATTATTTTACGTAAATATATTCGTTTTTACGAATATTTCGATACTATTTCATGTAGTATCACGATATGTGATTTGGCCTTCAAATCTCAGAATTTCGCGTAATATTGCATTTTAAGCAAGTTTTCTTGCATTTTGTTTCGTACGAAAAATCACCGAATTTAGCAATATTTTAACGTTTATCATCTCCTTTTCCTTTATGTGATTTAAACAAAATATCATCGAATTAGGCAATATTTTGTCGTTTTTCCACGTTTTTGTGAATTTTTAGTCTATGGGTATTAATTCAATAAATATACGATAAAAATGATGCAGACATATAATTGATTAGAAAATAACCTTAAATACTTCATTTTCAATCAACCATTTGTTTCTCGTTAAAGTACCGAGTAGGATATTGAAGAGGGGAGAAGTTCGGTTTTTATTGCATATATCGACGTTTCAGCCGGATTAGAGCGGTTTTACGTGTACATCTTCCATCTGTAATATAAACGGAAAATCAGGAACATTTTAGTTAATTCTAATGAAAACACATTGTTTTTTATCATTTGTATTGAAACAACATTGTCATATGTCCTTTTCTTGGATCTAAATAATACGAAACCTCGCTCTATGATTTGAAGTTAAAATCCTCAAATATGGTAAAATAGTGACTTTTTCACGTTAATCATGTAGTTCGATATTCCGCAAATATATTAATTTTTACCAATATTTCGATACTATTTCATGTAGTATCACGATATGTGATTTGGCCTTCAAATCTCAGAATGTCGCATAATATTGCATTTTAAGCAAGTTTTCTTGCATTTTGTATCGTACAAAAAATCTCCGAATTTAGCAATATTTTGACGTTCATCATCTCTTTTTCCTCTATGTGATTTAAACAAAATATCATCGAATTAGGCAATATTTTGCCGTTTTTCCACGTATTTTTGAATTTTTAATTTATGGGTATTAATTCATTATATATACGATAAAAATGATGCAAACACATAATTGATTAGATAATAACCTTAAATACTTCATTTTCAATCAACTGTTTGTTTCTCGTTAAAATACTGAGTAAGATATTGAAAAGGGGAGAAGCTCTGTTTTTATTGCATATATCGACGTTTCAGCCGGAATAGAGCGGTTTTCGTATACATCTTCCATCGGTAATTTAAACGGAAAATCAGGAACATTTTAGTTAATTCTAATGAAAACACATTGGTTTTTATCATTTGTATATATGAACAACATTGTCATATGTCTTTTCTTGGATCTAAATAATACGAAACCTCGCTCCATGATTTGAAGTTAAAATCCTCATATATGGCAAAATAGTGACTTTTTTCATGTAGTGTTATTTTACGTAAATATATTCGTTTTTACGAATATTTCGATACTATTTCATGTAGTATCACGATATGTGATTTGGCCTTCAAATCTCAGAATTTCGCGTAATATTGCATTTTAAGCAAGTTTTCTTGCATTTTGTTTCGTACGAAAAATCACCGAATTTAGCAATATTTTAACGTTTATCATCTCCTTTTCCTTTATGTGATTTAAACAAAATATCATCGAATGAGGCAATATTTTGTCGTTTTTCCACGTTTTTGTGAATTTTTAGTCTATGGGTATTAATTCAATAAATATACGATAAAAATGATGCAGACATATAATTGATTAGAAAATAACCTTAAATGCTTCATTTTCAATCAACCATTTGTTTCTCGTTAAAGTACCGAGTAGGATATTGAAGAGGGGAGAAGTTCGGTTTTTATTGCATATATCGACGTTTCACCCCGAATAGAGCGGTTTTCGTGTACATCTTCCATCGGTAATATAAACGGAAAATCAGGATCATTTTAGTTAATTCTAATGAAAACACATTGGTTTTTATCATTTGTATTGGAAACAACATTGTCATATATCTTTTCTTGGATCTAAATAATACGAAACCTCGCTCTATGATTTGAAGTTAAAATCCTCAAATATGGTAAAATAGTGACTTTTTCACGTTAATCATGTAGTTTGATATTACGCAAATATATTAATTTTTACCAATATTTCGATACTATTTCATGTAGTATCACGATATGTGATTTGGCCTTCAAATCTCAGAATGTCACATAATATTGCATTTTAAGCAAGTTTTCTTGCATTTTGTTTCGTACGAAAAATCACCGAATTTAGCAATATTTTGACGTTTATCATCTCTTTTTCCTCTATGTGATTTAAACAAAATATTATCGAATTAGGCAATATTTTGCCGTTTTTCCACGTTTTTTTGAATTTTTAGTTTATGGGTATTAATTCATTATATATACGATAAAAATGATGCAAACACATAATTGATTAGATAATAACCTTAAATACTTCATTTTCAATCAACTATTTGTTTCTCGTTAAAATACTGAGTAAGATATGGAAAATGGGAAAAGTTCTGTTTTTATTGCATATATCCACGTTTCAGCCGGAATAGAGCGGTTTTCCTGTACATCTTCCATCGGTAATTTAAACGGAAAATCAGGAACATTTTAGTTAATTCTAATGAAAACACATTGGTTTTCATCATTTGGATATTTGAACAACATTGTCATATGTCTTTTCTTGGATCTAAATAATACGAAACCTCGCTCCATGATTTGAAGTTAAAATCCTCATATATGGTGTGGGATATTTGGGTTTGATTCTGATTAATTAATAATTAAAGTAGTAAATTAAATTACGAAGGACCACCCGCTTTTAAAGTAAAGAGGGAAACTGAGAATTTCAGATCATTAGATAAAATTCTAGAGAAAACCAGTGACTATGGATATGACTAGAAAGTATGATCATAAGAATAATTAATGGGCTGTATTATTAAAACCAAACCTCAAACACCTACATTGGGGGGTTATTACTGGAGGTCAGTACGTCCAGGAATCAGTGTGGTTCGTTCACTAATTCTATTAATAATAATCTAATCCTATAATTAATGTAGAATATAATATTATTCATACAAAGAAGAACATGAATATGAGCATAATAATGAATTACAGTAAATCACACATTATGTTGAAAACATTCTGAATGTATCAAATTGCAATGTTATGAGTAAAAGAAATAAGCCTTAGCTGGTAATAGATTCCTTTAGATAACCCTGGCAGTCCTCTTAATCTCCAAGTCTGGTACACCGACGTCTGACACGGTTAACATGGAGAAGACAGCATGAGGAATTCGTCTCTCGAGCTGCAAAATAAATAACTACCAGTAGCAATTGATTTAACTACTCAATACATATTCAAGATTATTGATATCTACAGAGAAATTTCTAATCACCTGTTATTAGGTGTTGTCGTGCCGCGTGACGCGCAATCACCCCGCTATTATTAAACCTGTAAATGATGCATCAAATAAAAGGTACTTAGCTGTGGGCACTGTGTAAGTATTAAGATTGCCGTAATTTCGCATCCCAGGCTCCGGTGAACCTATCCTGGATTGATGCGTTTCAAGTTGGCTGATCACGTGTCGTCAGGAACCAAGTCTAGGGGTCCCTTATTTAACACCAGCACTAGTTGAAGATATTATCTGCAAGGTCGTTCACGCCTCACAGTGGCGGCTTTCATCTGTGGATAGACACACGTGTCCTATTTGCTGGACAATGGCGTCTTTTGTGAGTACGGTAAGCGTGGTTTTGCCTCCTTCTGGCTTTGCACGTGTCCGCTTCCCGACACCGTCACCGACTGAGCATGGCGTCGCGTCCCTCCCCCCACGCCGAGTCGACGTTCATTACACAAATTATTGGCATGAACATTAATATTTCTCGCATTCGCGCTTGAAACTCTAAAGACTGGACGGGTTTATTATTTAGAGGAACGAAATATTATTATTTAACTATTTAAGAATAGTAAAGATACAAGGGAGAGGAATTAATGTCTCCCCATAGCATTCATTGATGACGTTAACACTATCGCGAGGTAGACGGTATAATTCTAACGCTCTATTCGGCTTTTAGTTAGAGAACAATTCGTCTGCAATCAGTTGTCATACAGAATGCTTTAATTATGGAGAATCGTATTTAATTCTCACACAAATTGAATATAATGTGTTTTACTGTAAAGAAATCTGACGCAATACTAGCGTTAGATGACGTGAGAATTCTAGCCTAATGCACAGATGAATTATTAGTACAGGAGAATTCTACGAGTTGTTAATTTTACTTACTACAATATTAATATGATTAGTAATAAGTAATGAAAATACAACAATGCTGTATTCGATGTTGGAAATATCCAACATAACTCCGGGGGGGGATTCCCAGGGTCGCAGTGTACTGTGTTGTACTGACCTATCCCGAAGTAAAATTAAGATTAACACATTAGTATGTTAGTAGGTTAGTATGTTAGTACACACATAACGAACGTCCCGGATTTATCAAGGACTTACAAGAATTTGAGTCTTGCTATTTACATGTCAACTGAAACATGTTGTTTGTAGCCTACACAATATTTATAGAATTCAACTCTCACAATTTAAACTAACAGAATCTACGGTGATGCGATATCTTGGGTCATAGTGACGTGTAATGTTTCGTTACGTGATATCACATCGTAGTTTCATCACGGTTGTCTCAGTGGGAAGTGAAAGAAATTACTCTTGTTCAGAGTTGTAATAGGCTTGCAGTTTCCCTTAGTGGAAACATGCATGAAATATTGAAACATTAAATGATTAAGTTATCGGTAATCAGGAACGCTCTAAAGCTCACAATAAACTCAACAACTAGGGTCGCAGTGACATGTAATGGTGTATTACGTAGCTGCTGAATCGTAGGTAAACTCAGAATAAGTTCCTAAGAACTGATAACACTATTGTATGATTATACAGTAAAGTATTATTAGTCATTCAAGATCAAGGAGACTATGACACTACAATGAGGTCACTGTCCAGGGTCGCTGTGACTTGTAACTATTGAGTTACTAGACAATAACATCACGCAGCATCACGATCACCTCAAATTCAAATGAGGAAGTTGAATTTAATGTGCACTGCCGTGCAGTAGTCATGCTGACTGATGGTACAAATAATTTGCTAACTAGCTAAATAATAGAAAGTAGAGAACTGAAAAGTTTATTCATTAAAATCAAGGAAAATTCTGAGTCGACAGTGAGATTAGTAGCCTAGTCATTCTGACTTATGAGCTAATTAAATGGCAGCTCATAGGCTTGACACTGTAAACTTGTTAATACGAAATCACCTTTACATGAAATTGAGTTTATTAAATCAGTCTCTATAAGTATAGTCAACTGTAATTAATGGTGAGTACAGATTAGGCTAGTACTCAGTTGACACTACTAAAGTCCCTAAGCCTACCTAAATAAATGGTTTGAATTTCTAACCTACCTAAGTAAGGGACTAAGCTAAACGTGAGCAAAAATGTACACAAATTAACATGGTGAGCAGTATTGAGCTCATTAACAGGTCGAGTTATATTAAACTCTTGAACATGGTGAGCTACAGTGAGCTCGTCAGCAGTGCTGACAGGGTGAGTTACAGGGAACTCGTCAACAGTGTTGACAGGGTGAGCTGCAGTGAGCTCGTCAGCAGTGCTGACAGGGTGAGCTACAGTGAGCTCGTTAGCAGTGCTAACAGGGTGAGTTACATGGAACTCGTCAACAGTGTTGACAGGGTGAGCTGCAGTGAGCTCGTCAGCAGTGCTGACAGGGTGAGCTACAGTGAGCTCGTTAGCAGTGCTAACAGGGTGAGTTACATGGAACTCGTCAACAGTGTTGACAGGGTGAGCTGCAGTGAGCTCGTCAGCAGTGTTGACAGGGTGAGCTACATTGAGCTCGTCAGCAGTGCTGACAGGGTGAGCTACAGTGAGCTCGTTAGCAGTGCTAACAGGGTGAGTTACATGGAACTCGTCAACAGTGTTGACAGGGTGAGCTGCAGTGAGCTCGTCAGCAGTGCTGACAGGGTGAGCTACAGTGAGCTCGTTAGCAGTGCTAACAGGGTGAGTTACAGTGAACTCGTCAACAGTGTTGACAGGGTGAGCTACATTGAGCTCGTCAGCAGTGCTGACAGGGTGAGCTACATGGAGCTCGTTAACAGTTAACAGGGTGAGTTCAGTGAACTCGTCAACAGTGTTGACAGGGTGAGATACAGTGATCTCGTCAGCAGTGCTGACAGGGTGAGCTACATGGAGCTCGTTAACAGTTAACAGGGTGAGTTCAGTGAACTCGAATTAACGAGGTGGAGCTTTGTCACTCAGTTATCATGGCGAGCAACATTAAGCTCGTGCGCATGGTGAACGAGCACTCATATTATTACGTTAATTCTAAGGTGAGCTATGTTAAGCTCATGAAGCATGTTAATTAACAATGCTAATGTTTAACGGTAATGCATTAAACATATTAGTTCTCTGAAAATTCACTTACCTATTAGTAAGTGTGCAAGTTTGTTCGTGTTGCGCTCCTACACTAAATAAGCAGAAACGAAAGAAAAACAACTCAAACAATTAATGCAAGTATTTATCACTAACTCTTAGTGCAGAAAACATGGTATTAAGAAGGTTTTCTTGGCAAACCTTTAAGCGCAAGTATAGTGGACCAGTGGTCCTAGTGAATTTATAATTAAATTCAGGAAATGCCAGTGGCATTGAGTGCTAGATTCTCTAGCCTAACATGAATAATTCCTAGGGAGTACTAGTTTCTCTAGCCTAACATTACAATTTAACTAGGAAGACTGAGTGTGGTCAATTACTACTTGTCGAGAATAATTCTAGCTCTGCAGTGAATTCAATAGTTTGGTCGCTGTGACTTGTACTTGTTTGAGTACGGACCATTGATTTTCACTGAGAGCTATGAAACATCTCAGCGAGTATCAATTGCACTACATTCAATCTGAGTTTATTACTCAGCTGTGTTTCTCCTTTTAGCTTGCTGCTGGAGAATCGATTTACTGCTGACTAATTTATTATTGGCAGGCTTAGGCTTGTTCACATTCAGAACTTTACCAGTAAGTAAGTAGCCTCCTGCAGATTGGAGCATATTCATTCCCAATCGTTTAACATGTCCAGTTATGAACTGGTAATAGTAGTCGGCTCCTACTAGTACATCTACATTATTAAGGCGGTCAGACATTAATTTGTTGTCAGCCAATTTAATTTCACGTTCCTGCAGGAAGTGGGCTGTGTACCCCAGACCCTTAATATTTAAGTCTAAAGGTATTTGATCTACAACAATGGCTTGGACAGCCTTGGCTTGACTACCTAGTCGTACAAGCGGTTGAACTACTGTGTATTCATGGGTTCCTCGATTTATCATGGACCCTGACAAGTTTAATTTTACCTGTCCTATTGGTTGTAAATTAAGTGCCTCTGCTGCCCTTTGAGTAATGAAAGTTCTCTGGGAACCTTGATCAAATAATCCACGTATGGTGATCTTGGTTCCTCTGTTCTTCACTTGAAGTTGGGCAGTAGGCAAAGCAGCATCCACTTGAGATGCTTGGGAAGTTACGCTGTACACATCTCGCACCTTGCAGTACTGTACTGGTGTAGATTCTCTACGTCCTATTCTAGGATTGACATAATTAGTCCTAACTAATTTGCACAGTGCAGCATGATGCTTGCCCCTTCTACACCTATTGCAGGTGTTCAGTGGGGTGTCACAGCTGTTAACATTATGTGGTTTGAGACACCTAGTACATTTGTGTAAATGTTTGAGTCGTCTGACTCTTGTGTCTCTATTAGGATAATTAGTACATCTGTACAGAGAATGTTTTTGATTGCAAAACAAGCACATTCCCCATCCTGCAGATCGTTTAGGTGTTACCGGTTTAGGTAAAACAGTATTTGCAGGTGGTGATGGTTTTGCTGCTTGCATTTGCTTGTTATTTATTCTCTTGTGAGTACTTGGTGTACTCTGGGGAACCATTAACAGGCTCTTGGGAGTGCTCTTTGGACTATTAGGTCTCTTAGGAGCACCTGTGGGACTCTTAGGCCTCACTGATGAATCAGTGTTTGACTGATTCTGGTTACATGGATTATTAGCACCTTGGTTACCTAGTGACAGTGTCACTTTAGGAGTTTCAGGCAAGGAAACTGATGTAGGTACAGTTTTGGTGCATTCAGATTTAGCATTAATTGCTTGGTCTGCTGTATGATTGCTCATATTACGCAAACCTGTAAATATATCCTGCATTGACAGGGTATTACCATTCTGGCATACATATAATTTATTAAGTGTGTCACCAGACAATTTTCTTTGGATGATAATTTTAGTCATCCACTCAGTAGTTGGGTGATCCACCTCTTTACTGAAAGAATTTATCAGTGACTCAAGCTGAAAACTAAAGTCTTGTAAAGAGTCATCTGATTGTTCTGGTGAAGATAAATTTAATAATTGGTGCACAAGGTTTATAATAGTCTTCTCATTGTCAGCACTTACTTTAGAAGGCTGTTGTGAGCAATTGTGACCATTACTTGTGTTGCTTAAGGCTTCTTGTTTAGCCTCAGCTTTGATTACAGCTTCGGCTGCTGCTGCAGCATTAGCTTTATCATTTTCTGGTTCAGATTCACTGATCATTGCAGCTTCACTTGTTTCATCTGCAGCTTCACTTGTTTCTCTGGGTTCTGGTGATAAGCTAGTTAATTCAGTAGCATTATGTATCGCACTTATAGAATCCAAGGAACATTGAGAAGTGTGGTCTGAAATTTGATCAGACTCTGTAAACAAATCATCACATGAAGCTGTATTAGATGAAAGGTTAGAAAATGAAGGTTGATCTCCAGTTGTTGATCCTGTATAGTGATCAGCATTGATTAGAGGATTCTCCTCGTCTTGATTTAGCTCAAGTATTTCATCTGAGCTGAGTGTTAGCTTGGATACAGGTCTATTAATGATCTGATCCACCCACTCGGGAATATCTTGCTTCGCAAGCACCTCCTTATATCGGTCTAAACTGGTTTGAACAGAATGTTCATAGTTATCGAGATCAGATTCTGTTAGACGTAAGTGGTCTGAGACAGTATGACCGGCTTGGAGTAAATTCCTGTGGGTCTCGATTACAGTCTTGATATAGTCATATCTTTTGTTAGCGTACTTTATGTAACTTGCTAGCCTGTAGACGTAATCTGGGTCAGTTTCTACACAGTTGTCACATTTGATAAACTGTTTTTCTAGCTGGAGTTGAAGAGCTATCAAGAATCTTGCATTCCTTTCTAAAGGATTCATTCTTGCGGTAAATTGAGCCTGATAGGGCTTATGTAGCTAGTGGTATAGCTATAGTCTGCTCCTTGATGCAGAGCAGGTATAATGATTTATAGCCTGATAGGGCTTATATAGCTAGTGGTATAGCTATGTTGTCTGCTCCTTGATGTAGAGCAGGTATAAGTATTGACAGCCTGATATTTCTTGAGGCTGGTTATAATTTACCTCATTTAGAGGTTAGCTACCTACCTAATAATAAGCAACTAAGATTTGAGTGGTACCTTGGTCTCACTACAGGTGTTCCTCAGCTTAGCTCTTCTAAATCAGCCTCGGATGGGTAGTGGACTTACAGTAACACTCAAAGACATACATAGAAATATGCAATAAAATAATTACACAATAAATGGTTAATCCCACCCTTGATAGGGTCAGCACAAAAGAATAATATGTGTCACTAACTAGCTCAAGCCTAGTCGTGAGAATTTCTACTTGAGAAACTACAACTATATTTAGTCTGTGCTTGTGCCAGATTCAACACAATCACAGCCTAAATTGCTACCTAACAAAGGTTGGCAAAGATTATATTATGGTGCAGTAATGTGCAAATAATTGTGCTGTGTTTTTGGGTTTTTGTATTTTATATAATATACACTTGTGTAATTATGTGTATAAGAAATTAAATGAACACAAAGGAATTAATTGTGTTTGGCAAGTATTCTACTGCCGTAAATATTATCTAACTCCTAAATGTACTCCTAATTGTGGAATAAAATGTTATCAGGGTTAGTAATGATTAACTAATATGAGATCAGTAATTTATATTAGTATACTGGATCCCTAAATGTTAATGATCCACTGACATGAGTGAAGCAGTAACTTTAACATGGATTCAAGCTATAATGGACGGTCTGCTGACAGTCATATAATGAAACATTGGTATAGCCTAAATGGTTAACACTTAATTGGTGTTAGTGATTAATATAAGGTTATGAGCTGTTGCTCTTGGTGACCTAAGGGTTCTACTTCAGTATGAAGTGTAGGTCTAAATGTTGTGGGTAATTAGTTATGACCCACTACAGCTATGTATAAGGTAGCTGTTAGTGTGATCCAGGCTAACTGATGTGTTATACTGTTAGTTGACACAATTAATTAAATAGTTAGTCTAGCTTCTATCACACAAGGATTAGTTATTAATGGTTAATATTTTAATTATAAATTTAATGCCTATCCGGTTCGAAGAGGACCATAATGTGGGATATTTGGGTTTGATTCTGATTAATTAATAATTAAAGTAGTAAATTAAATTACGAAGGACCACCCGCTTTTAAAGTAAAGAGGGAAACTGAGAATTTCAGATCATTAGATAAAATTCTAGAGAAAACCAGTGACTATGGATATGACTAGAAAGTATGATCATAAGAATAATTAATGGGCTGTATTATTAAAACCAAACCTCAAACACCTACATTGGGGGGTTATTACTGGAGGTCAGTACGTCCAGGAATCAGTGTGGTTCGTTCACTAATTCTATTAATAATAATCTAATCCTATAATTAATGTAGAATATAATATTATTCATACAAAGAAGAACATGAATATGAGCATAATAATGAATTACAGTAAATCACACATTATGTTGAAAACATTCTGAATGTATCAAATTGCAATGTTATGAGTAAAAGAAATAAGCCTTAGCTGGTAATAGATTCCTTTAGATAACCCTGGCAGTCCTCTTAATCTCCAAGTCTGGTACACCGACGTCTGACACGGTTAACATGGAGAAGACAGCATGAGGAATTCGTCTCTCGAGCTGCAAAATAAATAACTACCAGTAGCAATTGATTTAACTACTCAATACATATTCAAGATTATTGATATCTACAGAGAAATTTCTAATCACCTGTTATTAGGTGTTGTCGTGCCGCGTGACGCGCAATCACCCCGCTATTATTAAACCTGTAAATGATGCATCAAATAAAAGGTACTTAGCTGTGGGCACTGTGTAAGTATTAAGATTGCCGTAATTTCGCATCCCAGGCTCCGGTGAACCTATCCTGGATTGATGCGTTTCAAGTTGGCTGATCACGTGTCGTCAGGAACCAAGTCTAGGGGTCCCTTATTTAACACCAGCACTAGTTGAAGATATTATCTGCAAGGTCGTTCACGCCTCACAGTGGCGGCTTTCATCTGTGGATAGACACACGTGTCCTATTTGCTGGACAATGGCGTCTTTTGTGAGTACGGTAAGCGTGGTTTTGCCTCCTTCTGGCTTTGCACGTGTCCGCTTCCCGACACCGTCACCGACTGAGCATGGCGTCGCGTCCCTCCCCCCACGCCGAGTCGACGTTCATTACACAAATTATTGGCATGAACATTAATATTTCTCGCATTCGCGCTTGAAACTCTAAAGACTGGACGGGTTTATTATTTAGAGGAACGAAATATTATTATTTAACTATTTAAGAATAGTAAAGATACAAGGGAGAGGAATTAATGTCTCCCCATAGCATTCATTGATGACGTTAACACTATCGCGAGGTAGACGGTATAATTCTAACGCTCTATTCGGCTTTTAGTTAGAGAACAATTCGTCTGCAATCAGTTGTCATACAGAATGCTTTAATTATGGAGAATCGTATTTAATTCTCACACAAATTGAATATAATGTGTTTTACTGTAAAGAAATCTGACGCAATACTAGCGTTAGATGACGTGAGAATTCTAGCCTAATGCACAGATGAATTATTAGTACAGGAGAATTCTACGAGTTGTTAATTTTACTTACTACAATATTAATATGATTAGTAATAAGTAATGAGAATACAACAATGCTGTATTCGATGTTGGAAATATCCAACATATGGTAAAATAGTGACTTTTTTCATGTAGTGTTATTTTACGTAAATATATTCGTTTTCACGAATATTTCGATACTATTTCATGTAGTATCACGATAGGTTATTTGGCCTTCAAATCTCAGAATTTCGCGTAATATTGCATTTTAAGCAAGTTTTCTTGCATTTTGTTTCGTACGAAAAATCATCGAATTTAGCAATATTTTGACGTTTATCATCCCCTTTTCCTCTATGTGATTTAAAAAAAATATCATCGAATTAGGCAATATTTTGCCGTTTTTCCACGTTTTAGTGAATTTTCAATTTATGGGTATTAATTCATTATATATACGATAAAAATGATGCAAACACATAATTGAATGGATAATAACCTTAAATACCTCATATATCGACGTTTCAGCCGGAATAGAGCGGTTTTCGGGTACATCTTCCATCGGTAATATAAACGGAAAATCAGGAACATTTTAGTTAATTCTAATGAAAACACATTAGTTTTTATCATTTGTATTGGAAACAACATTGTCATATGTCTTTTCTTGGATCTAAGTAATACGAAACCTCGCTCTATGATTTGAAGTTAAAATCCTCAAATATGGTAAAATAGTGACTTTTTCACGTTAATCATGTAGTTTGATATTACGCAAATATATTAATTTTTACCAATATTTCGATACTATTTCATGTAGTATCACGATATGTGATTTGGCCTTCAAATCTCAGAATGTCGTATAATATTGCAATTTAAGATAGTTTTCTTGCATTTTGTTTCGTACGAAAAATCACCGAATTTAGCAATATTTTGACGTTTATCATCTCCTTTTCCTTTATGTGATTTA
Organism: Procambarus clarkii; assembly: GCF_040958095.1. NCBI lineage: Eukaryota > Metazoa > Arthropoda > Malacostraca > Decapoda > Cambaridae > Procambarus > Procambarus clarkii. The sequence goes on from NC_091177.1 coordinate 18,643,513, forward strand.
AACAAAATATCATCGAATTAGGCAATATTTTTCCGTTTTTCCACGTTTCTGTGAATTTTCAGTTTATGGAATTTTCAGTTTAGAATTTTCAGTTTATTCATTATATATACGATAAAAATGATGCACACACATAATTGATTAGATAATAACCTTAAATACTTCATTTTCAATCAACTATTTGTTTCTCGTTAAAATACTGAGTAAGATATTAAAAAGGGAAGTTCTGTTTTTATTGCATATATCGACGTTTCAGCCGGAATAGAGCGGTTTTCGTGAACATCTTCCATTGGTAATATAAACGGAAAATCAGGAATATTTTAGTTAATTCTAATGAAAACACATTGGTTTTTATCATTTGTATATGAAAACAACATTGTCATATGTCTTTTCTTGGATCTAAATAATACGAAACCTCGCTCCATGATTTGAAGTTAAAATCCCTATATATGGCAAAATAGTGACTTTTTTCATGTAGTGTGATTTTACGTAAATATATTCGTTTTAACAATATTTCGATACTATTTCATGTAGTATCACGATATGTGATTTGGCCTTCAAATCTCAGAATTTCGCATAATATTGCATTTTAAACAAGTTTTCTTGCATTTTGTTTCGTACGAAAAATCACCGAATTTAGCAATATTTTGACGTTTATCATCTCTTTTTCCTCTATGTGATTTAAACAAAATATCATAGAATTATGCAATATTTTGCCGTTTTTCCACATTTTTTTGAACTTTCAGTTTATGGGTATTAATTCATTATATATACGATAAAAATGATGCAAAAACATAATTGATTAGATAATAACCTTAAATATTTCATTTTCAATCAACTATTTGTTTCTCGTTAAAATAATGTGTAAGATATTGAAAAGGGGAGAAGTTCTGTTTTTATTGCATATATCGACGTTTCAGCCGGAATAGAGCGGTTTTCGTGTACATCTTCCATCGGTAATATAAACGGAAAATCAGGAATATTTTAGTTAATTCTAATGAAAACATATTGGTTTTTATCATTTGTATTGGAAACAACATTGTCATATGTCTTTTCTTGGATCTAAATAATACGAAACCACGCTCTATGATTTGAAGTTAAAATCCTCAAATATGGTAAAATAGTGACTTTTTCACGTTAATCATGTAGTTTGATATTCAACAGCAAGAAGACCTGGACCAGCTGCAGGAATGGTCGAACAAATGGCTGTTAGAGTTTAACCCAAGCAAATGTAATGTAATGAAGATAGGGGTAGTAAGCAGGAGACCAGATACAAGGTATCACTTGGGAGATGAAATACTTCAAGAGTCAGAGAGAGAGAAAGTCCTGGGGGCTGATATCACGCCAGACCTGTCCCCTAAAGCTCATATACAGAGGATAACATCAGCAGCATATGCCAAGTTGGCTAACATAAGAACGGCCTTTAGAAACTTGTGTAAGGAATCTTTCAGAACATTATATACCACATATGTCAGACCAATCCTGGAGTATGCGACTCCAGCATGGAGTCCATATCTAGTCAAGCATAAGACTAAACTGGAAAAGGTTCAAAGGTTTGCCACCAGACTAGTACCCGAGCTGAGAAGTATGAGCTACGAGGAGAGACTACGGGAATTGAACCTCACTTCGTTGGAAGACCGAAGAGTTAGGGGGGACATGATCACCACATTCAAGATTCTCAAGGGAATCGACAGGGTTGATTAAGACAGACTATTTAATACAAGGGGCACACGCACTAGGGGACACAGGTGGAAACTGAGTGCCCAAATGAGCCACAGAGATATTAGAAAAAACTTTTTTAGTGTCAGAGTGGTTGGCAAATGGAATGCATTAGGAAGTATTGTGGTGGAGGCTGACTCCATACACAGTTTCAAGTGTAGATATGATAGAGCCCAATAGGCTCAGGAACCTGTACACCTGTTGATTGACGGTTGAGAGGTGGGACCAAAGAACCAGAGCTCAACCCCCGCAAGCACAACTAGGTGAGTACAACAAGGTGAGTATACACACACACACACACACACACACACACACACACACACACACACACATACACGAACACACACACACACACACACACACACACACACACACACACACACACACACACACAGGGTTGTGTGTGTCACCTAATCATCAACCTTTCACCTAACCAAACCTGAACACCGTCACCTAAAACCTAACTTAACCCAAACTAACCTAAAACTGCATAATGGAGTTTACTCACACATACCAGCCAATTCTCCATTAATGATAGTGCTTATAGCAACTATTTACTCAAACCAACAACAAATGGAGTATTTCTCCAAAATGGAAATGTTGGGATGCTATTGATCTCGCTCAAATTGCATATAAATGCCACCAACCTACCGGTAATTAAAGAACCTAAGCAAATCTCTTCAAAGCATAAATGGCCTTAGCATAAATTCAAATAATTTAAAAGTAAAAATAAACTAAAATGGGCAAATTTTAGTTCTTGGATATGCTCTCTTAGGCTTCATTTAGTCAACACATGTAAAATCACTGAGTCGTGAAACAAGCAGTTTATATATACATATGTTAGGCTTATAACAACAAGGTCCAACTAGTGACTAACCCTCACTCACTCACCAGGATGTAAGTAACTCACTATTTACTTCTAGGTGAATAGCGGCATTGGGTGAAAGGAAACGCTACCAACAATTACAACCCTCTCCGACCAGGATTCGAACCCTTGAATCCCCGATTGTGAGACAAGAAGGAACTTAAAAGGAAAAGGAAGAATAAACCATTCATTTATGTGTACTCACCTATGTGTGAGTACACACACATAGATCCCATTCATGCTTTAATGCTAATAATTTAATAATTTAATAATTTAATTAAATTTTATAATTTAATGCACATTAATGCTCGATCCAGCAGGATAAACAGGTTTAAAAAAGGGTGGTTATATTAGTTAGGTTAGTTTAGGTTGGTTAGGTTAGCATATGTTGGCCTATGCTGACCTAACAACAGAAAATAATCCTCCCTCCCTCCTTCCCTCCCTTGATTTAAACTCATTTAAATTAAGACTTAAATCCTAAATTTAACTAGATGTTAATCCAATTAAATTGAGTTAAATTAATTTAAATTGATTTAATTGTAATTAATAAAATTGATAATTGAAATTTAATTATACCCTCCCTCTCTTCCTCCCTCCCTTCCGTCGCCCCTGTTACCTGTGACACGAACCTATCCGATCCGATCCGATCCGATCCAAGGGATTTCCGTGTATATTATGTATGTCCGTGTATCTTATCTTATGGGATTTCGTAACCTGTTTATGTTTATGTTTATAGTTATCCATGGGGTTCTGGGTCCAGGAAGCTATTTGTGTCCCCTCAAACTGCCTCCCTTATCACCTCCCCCACCCACCTAGGTTCGAATCAAGTATCACACGGATTCACGGATCACACGGAAATGTATCCGTGTGATCAACCCGTGTGACTCTATGCTTGTCTGTGATACACGGACATGTATCCAAGGATACACGGACACGTGTATCCATGGAGTTCTGGGTCCAGGAAGCCATTTGTGTCGACCCAAATTGCCTCCCTTCTCCTCACCTGAAATCCAGGTGAATTGAAAGACCTGCCCGAGGTCAGTGGATCCAGGTATCCGTCCGTGGGCCCCCGGATTTCAACCCTTCCCCACATTCCAAGGGATCAGTCAATCAATCTTCGGCTATCCAGAGAATCTATCGAAACTGATGCTCCTACAGGAGAGGACATCACAGAAATCTATCTGTGCCCTGTAGTTGCATCCGTTGCGACAGGCTCGAACGCAGGTCTATCCGGATTAAGAACATGTTCTATCCGACTAGGCCACGCTGGAGTTGCCTTCTGAATAAAATTTGGCACCTGTATTTATACCTCAGAGCAAGCAGGGTTAGTTAGTGTCTATTTATAAACAATTGCAATGATTGACATGTGAAATTGTGAGTTTGTGATGACAGTTAGAAATAAATGGCAGCGTTATTCGATGAGGTTGCAGTCCAGTGAAGCAGTGTCATGAATGAATGAATATAGGAGAATTTAGGCTAGCTTACTGACATGTGAATGTTTAAACGTTTGTATTAATTAATATTTTGTGTTGTATGTCCAAATGAGGCGAACGTTTTGGCTGAGTAAGTATAGCGTTATCGGCGCCATTTTCTCTGTTTGACGGGGAGGGGGGGGGGGGGGGGTAACACTGGGGGTGAAATGGGGGTAGGGATATGGCGGCCACCGTTGTGGGGAGGTTGTTGGTAGGGCGGGGTCCAGAGGAGCTACCGTGGGTCATCCTGGGTTGGTGGGGGGGGGGGGGGAGGGAGGGAGGGTTGGCAGTTTGGTATTAAAACTTAATTTTTTGAGATAGGTTATGTACGGTGAGGTGTTTAGGAAGGAATAAGAAAAGTATTTGTGACTGAGTTGAGTATATTAGTTACTGTGATTCATGTTAAAACGAATGTAGGTGCTGGAAATGTTTAAAGATTTTTTAATGACTTCATTTGTTTAATATTGAATGAATTAACGGTAAGTGAGCACTGGAGATTGATATTCAACAGCATATTGAGTGGGTAAGTTTTAGCAGGCAGGCAGGCAGGCAGAAAGAAAATGGAATGACAAATGGTTACAGACATTTTCTTCACAGATGGTAACACACACGCAAACACACACACACACACACACACACACACACACACACACACACACACACACACACACACACACACACACACACACACACACACACACACACACACACACACACACACACACACACACTCACACACACACACACACACACACACACACACACACACACACACACACACACACACACACACACACACACACACACACACACACACACACACACACACACACACACGCACACACACACACACACACACACACACAAACACACACACACACACACACACACACACACACACACACACACACACACACACACACACACACACACACACATGGAGATGGAAGAAGTACTAAGGAGTGCTAGAAAATTACAAAGTGATGAGGATGGGAAAGTGTGGTTGTTACGACGAGATCTTTCAAAAGAAGATAGAGAGAAGCTGAAACTGAACCTCGCCGAGTCAAAATGTTTAAATGAAAGCATGAATGAAGAAGAAATCAATTCTTTTTTCTACAAAGTGATAGGGGTAGGCAGACCAGTAAAGTGGTACATAAAGGCAAACCAACAAAATCATTAGAGAGAGGGGGAGTGAAAAGTAAGAAGAGGGGGAACAAGTTCCTGAAGATTGCATACACCAACATAGATGGAGTAAGATCGAAGATACTGGAGTTAAGTGATGTAATACAGCTGCAGACACCAGACATTGTTGCACTCACGGAGACAAAACTTGAAGATGTTATTTTAATTGAAGTCATATTCCAGAAGGGCTACTCAATTTGGAGACGGGAGAGAAAAATTAGGAAAGGCGGTGGCGTTGCTGTGCTGGTGAAAGAACACCTAAAGGTGAACGAAATAATGACTGCCAATCGAAAAGAAGTTGACATAATAGCACTAGAGATCTGCCATGAGGATGATAAACTAATGATCATAAATGCATACAGTCCACCGCTAAGCAGCACATGGTCAAAGGAGGAGCTAGATAGTAAACGAGGTCTTATAACAATAATGAGAAAATGTGACCTATCGCAGTTCGCAGTAATTGACGTATTTTGGTATAAAAGTCGTAATATCAAACTGCGAATACGAGCAGTGAGCCAGAATTTTGCTCCAAAATATGGCTCAAGCGTCGAATTTGGGATGTTTGGGATATTTTGAAAGCTGCAGGGAGGGTTTGGGCAAAATGTGATCCATTGCCGCTTTCAGTAATTGGCATATTTTGGGTAAAAAAGTCGTAATTTCAAACTGCGAATACGTGCAGAGAGCCAGAATTTGGCTCCAAAATATGGCTCAAGCGTCGAATTTGGGATGTTTGGGATATTTTGAAAACTGCAGGGAGGGTTTATTCAGAATGTGATCCATCGATGCTTTCAGTAGTTGGCATATTTTCGGTATAAAAAGTCCTAATTTAAAACTGCGAATACGTGCAGAAAGCCAGAATTTGGCTCCAAAATATGGCTCAAGGGTGGCATTTGGGATGTTTGGGATATTTTGAAAACTGTAGGGGTTTTGGTTAAAATGTGACCCTTCGCCGCTCAAAGTAATTGTCATTATTTCGGCATAAAAATTCAAAATTTCAAACTGCTAATACGTGCAGAGAGCCATAATTTTGCTCCAAAATATGGCTCAAGCGTCGAATTTGGGATGTTTGCGGTTATTTTGAAAACTGCAGGGGGAAGGGGCAAAATGTGACATATCGCAGCTCTCAGTAATTGAATTATTTTCGGTATTAAAGTCGTAATTTCAAACTGCGAATATGTGCAGAGAGCCAGAATTTGGCTCCACAATATTGCTCAAGATTCGAATTTGGGATGTTTGGGATATTTTGGAAACTGCAGGGAGGGTTTGGGCAAAATGTGATCCATCGCCGTTCTCAGTAATTGGCATATTTTCGGTAAAAAAAGATGTAATTTCAAACTGCGAATACGTACAGAGAACCCGAATTTGGCTCCAAAATATGGCTCAAGCGCCGAATTTGGGATGTTTCGGGTATTTTAAAAACTGCAGGGGGGGTTTGGCCAAAATGTGACCTATCGCTGCTCTCAGTAATTGACATATTCTCGGTATTAAAGTCGTAAGTTCAAACAGCAAATATTTGCAGAGAGCCAGAATTTGACTCCAAAATGTGGCTCAAGCGTCCAATTTGGGATGTTTGGGATATTTTGAAAACTGTAGGGAGGGTTTGGGCAAAATGTGATCTATCGCTGCTTTCAGTAATTTGCATATTTTTTGAATAAAATTCGTAATTTAAAACTGCGAATACGTGCAGAGAGCTAGAATTTGGCTCTAAAATAAGGCTCAATCGTCGAATTTGGGATGTTTGGGATATATTGAAAGCTGAAGGGGGTTTTGGTTAAAACGTGACCCTTCGCCGCTCACAGTAATTGGCATTATTTCGGCATAAAAAGTCGAAATTTCAAACTGGTAATGCGTGCAGAGAGCAATAATTTGGCTATAAATTATGGCTCAAGCGTCGAATTTGGGATGTTTGCGATATTTTGAAAACTTAAGGGGGGTGGGGGGTTTGGGCAAAATGTGAACCATCGCCGCTCTAAGTAATTGACATTATTTCGGTAAAAAAGACGTAAATTCAAACTGCGAATATGTACAGACAACCCGAATTTGGCTCCAAAATATGGCTCAAGCGTCGAATTTGGGATTTTTCGGGTATTTTAAAAACTGCAGGGGGGGTTTGGGCAAAATGTGACCTATCGCTGCTCTCAGTAATTGACATATTTTCGGTATTAAAGTCGTAATTTCAAACAGCAGATATTTGCAGAGTCAGAATTTGGCTCCAAAATATGGCTCAAGCCTCCAATTTGGGATTTTTGGGATATTTTGAAAATTTCAGGGAGGGTTTGGGCAAAATGTGATCTATCGCTGCTTTCAGTAATTGGCATATTTATATGCCAATTGGCTTTCAGTAATTGGAATCATATTCCAAATTATGGTTCAAGTGTCGAATTTGGGATGTTTGGGATATTTTTAAAACTGCAAGGAGGGTTTGGGCAAATTGTGATCCATCGCTGCTTTCAGTAATTGGCATTATTTCGGTATAAAAAGTCGTAATTTCAAACTGCGAATACGATCAGAAAGAAAAAATTTGGCTCCAAAATATGGGTCAAGGGTCGCATTTGGGATGTTTTGGATATTTTGTAAACTGCAGGGGGGGGGGGGGGGTTTGGCCAAAATGTGACCCATCGCCGCTCTCAGTAATTCCCGTACTTTGGTATAAAAAGTCGTAATTTCAAACTGCGAATACTTGCAAAGAGCGAGAATTTGACTCCAAAATATGGCTCAAGCGTCGAATTTTGGATGTTTGTGATATTTTGAAAAATGCAAGGAGGGTTTGCGCTAAATGTGATCTATCGCTGCTTTCAGTACTTGGCATATTTTCGGTATAAAAAGTCGTAATTTCAAACTGCGAATCCGTGAAGAAAGCCAGAATTTGGCTCCAAAATATAGCTCAAGCGTCGAATTTGGGACGTTTGGGATATTTTGAAAACTGCAGAGGGGGTTCGTGCCAAATGTGACCCATCGCCGCTTTCAGTAATTAGCATATTTTCAGTATAAAACTTCGTAATTTCAAACTGCGAATACGTGCAGAGAGCAAGAATTTGGCTCCAAATTATAGCTCAAGGGTCGGATTTGGGAAGTTTTGGATCTTTTGAAAACTGCAGGGAGAGTTTGGGCAAAATGTGATCCATCGCTGCTCTCAGTAATTGGCATATTTTCGTTATAAAATGTCGTAATTTCAAACTGCGAACACGTGCAGAGAGCCAGAATTTGGCTTCTAAATATGGTTCAAGCGTCGAATTTGGGATGTTTAGGATATTTTGAAAACTGCAGGGAGGGTTTGGGCAAAATGTGATTCATTGCCGCTTTCAATAATTTGCATTTTTTCGGTATAAAAAGTCGTAGTTTCAAACTGCGATTACATGCAGAGAGCCAGAATTTGGCTCCAAAATAAGGCTCAAGCGTCAAATTTGGGATGTTTGGGATATTTTGAAAACTTAAGGGGGGGGGGTAAAATGTGAACCATCGCCGCTCTAAGTAATTGACATATTTTCGGTAAAAAAAAGACGTAATTTCAAACTGCAAATACGTACAGAGAACCCGAATTTGGCTCCAAAATATGGCTCAAGCGTCGAATTTGGGATGTTTCTGGTATTTTAAAAACTGCAGGGTGGGATTGGGCAAAATGTGACCTATCGCTGCTCTCAGTAATTGACATATTTTCGGTATTAAAGTCGTAATTTCAAACAGCAAATATTTGCAGAGAGCCAGAATTTGGCTCCTAAATATGGCTCAAGCGTCGAATTTGGGATGTTTGGGATATTTTGAAAACTGCAGGGAGGGTTTGGGCAAAATGTGATCCATCGCTGCTTTCAGTAATTGGCATATATTCGGAATAAAAGTCCTAATTTCAAACTGCGAATACGTGCAGAGAACCAGAATTTGGCTACAATATATGGAATTTTGGATGTTTGGGATATTATGCAATAAAACAGAATTTCACTCCTAATCAATACCTAACTCACTATTTTAACAAGGTACAAATAGTTGATTGAAAATCTTGTATTTAAGGTTAATTTGCAACTATTTACGTGTTTGAATCATATAAGTCGTAAATTTATTGAATTAATGGCAAAAAAAAAGAAAATTATTGAAAACGCGGAAAACCGGCCAAATATTGTCAAAATCGTTGATGTATGGATGAAATCTTATAAAGGAAACAACGATGAAAAACCTCAAAGTATAGGTAAATTCGATGATTTTATATACAAAGCACAATGAAAGAATACTTGCTTAAAAACGCAATATTATGTGAAACTCTGATATTTGTAGTCCAAATCACAAACAGAGAGACAAAATGAAGTAGTATCAAACTATTAATAAATTCGAACATTTTTACCTATATTCACTCTACGTGGAAACGTGAAAAAAGTCACTATAATACCAAATTTGAGGATTTTTACATCAAATCATAGAGCGAGGTTGCGAATTATTTTGATCATTAAAAAGGCATATGGAAACATTGTTTCCAATTCAAATGATAAAAATCAATGAGCTTTCTTTAGAATTACCTAAAATGTTCCTGAATTTCCGTTTATATTACCGAAAGAAGAGGTACTCGTAAAACCGCTTTAATCCGGCAGAAACGTCGAAATATACAATAAAAACACAAAATCTCTCCTAATCAATATCTTACTCACTATTTTAACGAGGTACAAATAGTTGATTGAAAATCAAATATTTAAGGGTAATTTGCAATTCATTACGTGTTTGCATCATATTTATCGTAAATTTAATGAATTAATGACAATAAACCGAAAATGTTTGAAAACGTGGAAAAACGACCAAATATGACCTAAATTGTTGATATTTGGATGAAATCTCATAAAGAAAACAACGATGAAAAACCTCAAAATATTGCTAAATTCGATGATTTTATGTACAAGGCACAATGCAAGAAAACTTGCTTAAAAACGCAATATTTTGTGAAACTCTGAGATTTGTAGGCCAAATCACAAATAGAGAGACAAGATGAAGTAGTATCTTCAATTGTTTCAGTAAGTTCGAACATTTTTACCTAAAATCACCCTACTTGAAAAACGTGAAAAAAGTTACTATATTACCAAATTCGAGGATTTTTACCTCAAATCATAGAGGTTTTAAAAAAAATCCTAAACATCCCAAATTCGACGCTTGAGTCATATTTTGGAGCCAAATTTGGGCTCTCTGCATGTATTCGCAGTTTGAAATTACGTCTTTTTATACCGAAAATATGCCAATTAATTAGAGCGGCGATGGGTCACATTTTGACCAAACCCCCCCCCCCCCTCTGCAGTTTTCAAAATATCGCAAACATCCCAAAATCGAAGCTTGAGCCATATTTTGGAGCCAAATTATGGCTCTCTGCACGTATTAGCAGTTTGAAATTACGTAATTTTATACTGAAATAATGGCAATTACTGTGAACAGTGAAAGGTCACATTTTGCCCAAAACCCCCTGCAGTTTTCAAAATATCCCAAATATCCCAAGTTCCTCCCTTGAGCCATGTTTTGGATCCAAATTCTGGCTCTCTGCACGTATTCGCAGTTTTAAATTAGGACTTTTTATACCGGAAATATGCCAATTACTGAGAGCGGCGATGGATCACATTTTGCCCAAACCCTCCCTACATTTTTCACAATATCCCAAACATCCCAAATTCGACCCTCGAACTATATTTTGGAGCCAAATTCGGGCTCTCTGCACGTATTCGCGGTTTGAAATTACGTCATTTTATACCGAAAATATGCCAATTACTGAGATAGGCGAAGAGTCACAAATTGCCTAAACCCCCCACACCAAGAGTGTGTGAAGTGGGCCTCGTTGTGTCAACAACTCAATAGTCTCTCCTCTAAGTTACAATACAATGCTGTTTTCTCAAACAGGCCCATGTGCCTTTTAGAGAAAACGGAAATTTAATGGCAAACATTTTCATACTAACCCCAAGTCAATCGAATAAGAATTGGATTTTATATGTTGTTTTTTAGATCGGCCGGCTATTTACGACGCGGGCGCGGAACCCATTGGCCGAGTTGGCCGTATATTTACGGTTTGGTTGCATCAAAGTGTTTCAAAATAGTGTGTATGATATTGATTAGGAGAGATTTTCTGTTGTTATTGCATATTTCGACATTTCAGCCGAATTAAAGCGGTTTTACGAGTACACGAAAATTCAGGAACATTTTAGGTAATTCTAAAGAAAACACATTGATTTTTATCATTTGAATTGGAAACAACGTTTTCATATGCCTTTTTAATGATCAAAATAATACGCAACCTCCCTCTATGAATTTATGTAAAAATCCTTGAATTTGGTATTGTAGTGACTTTTTTCACGTTTTTCATGTAGAGTGATTTTAGGTAAAAATGTTCCAATTTACTAATATTTTGGTAATACTTCATGTTGTCCCACTATATGTGATTTGGCCTACAAATCTCAGAATTTCACATAATATTGCGTTTTTAAGCAAGTTTTCTTGCATTGTGCTTTGTACATAAAATCATCGAGTTTTGCAAAACTTTTCACCGTTGACAATGTTGTTTCCAATACAAATGATAAAAACCAATGTGTTTTCATTAGAATTAACTAAAATGTTCCTGATTTTCCGTTTATATTACCGATGGAAGATGTACACGAAAACCGCTCTATTCCGGCTGAAACGTCGATATATGCAATAAAAACCGAACTTCTCCCCTCTTCAAAATCCTACTCAGTATTTTAACGAGAAACAAATGGTTGATTGAAAATGAAGTATTTAAGGTTATTTTCTAATCAATTATGTGTTTGCATCATTTGTATCGTATATTTATTGAATTAATACCCATAGACCGAAAATTCACAAAACTTGGAAAAACGGCCAAATATTGCCAAAATCGATGATATTTTGTTTATTCCCATAAAGGAAAAGGAGATAATAAACGTCAAAATATTGCTAAATTCGATGATTTTTCGTTCGAAACAAAATGCAAGAAAACCTGCTTAAAATGCAATATTACGCGAAATTCTGAGATTTGAAGGCCAAATCACCTATCGTGATACTACATGAAATAGTATCGAAATATTCGTAAAAACGAATATATTTACGTAAAATAACACTACATGAAAAAAGTCACTATTTTACCATATATGAGGATTTAAAATTCAAATCATGGAGCGAGGTTTCGTATTATTTAGATCCAAGAAAAGACATATGACAATGTTGTTCAAATATACAAATGATAAAAACCAATGTGTTTTCATTAGAATTAACTAAAATGTTCCTGATTTTCCGTTTAAATTACCGATGGAAGATGTACACGAAAACCGCTCTATTCCGGCTGAAACGTCGATATATGCAATAAAAACAGAACTTCTCCCCTTTTCAATATCTTACTCAGTATTTTAACGAGAAACAAATAGTTGATTGAAAATGAAGTATTTAAGGTTATTATCTAATCAAATATGTTTTTGCATCATTTTTATCGTATATATAATGAATTAATACCCATAAACTGAAAATTAAAAAAAAACGTGGAAAAACGGCAAAATATTGCCTAATTCGATGATATTTTGTTTAAATCACATAGAGGAAAAAGAGATGATAAACGTCAAAATATTGCTAAATTCGGTGATTTTTCGTACGAAACAAAATGCAAGAAAACTTGCTTAAAATGCAATATTATGGGACATTCTGAGAATTCAAGGCCAAATCACATATCGTGATACTACATGAAATAGTATCGAAATATTGGCAAAAATGAATATATTTACGTAATATCAAACTACATGATTAACGTGAAAAAGTCACTATTTTACCATATTTGTGGATTTTAACTTCAAGTCATAGAGCGAGGTTTCGTATTATTTAGATCCAAGAAAAGACATATGACAATGTTGTTTCCAATACAAATGATAAAAAACAATGTGTTTTCATTAGAATTAACTAAAATGTTCCTGATTTTCCGTTTATATTACCGATGGAAGATGTAAACGTAAAACCGCTCTAATCCGCCTGAAACGTCGATATATGCAATAAAAACCGAACTTCTCCCCTTTTTAATATCCTACTCAGTATTTTAACGAGAAACAAATGGTTGATTGAAAATGAAGTATTTAAGGTTAATTTCTAATCAATTATGTGTTTGCTTCATTTTTATCGTATATTTAATGAATTAATACCCATAGACTGAAAATTCACAAAAACGTGGAAAAACGGCAAAATATTGCCTAATTCGATGATATTTTGTTTAAATCACATAAAGGAAAAGGAGATGATAAACGTCAAAATATTGCTAAATTCGATGATTTTTCGTACGAAACAAAATGCAAGAAAACTTGCTTAAAATGCAATATTTTGCGAAATTCTGAGATTTGAAGGCCAAATCACATATCGTGATACTACATGAAATAGTATCGAAATATTGGTAAAAACGAATATACTTTTGTAAAATCAGACTACATGAAAAAAGTCACTATTTTTCCATATATGAGGATTTTAACTTCAAGTCATAGAGCGAGGTTTCGTATTATTTAGATCCAAGAAATGACATATGACAATGTTGTTTCCAATACAAATGATAAAAACCAATGTGTTTTCATTAGAATTAACTAAAATGTTCCTGATTTTCCGTTTATATTACCGATGGAAGATGTACACGAACACCGCTCTATTCCGGCTGAAACGTCGATATATGCAATAAAAACAGAACTTCTCCCCTTTTCAATATCCTACTCAGTATTTTAAGCCTCTGCATCATTCTCTTCAGCCACTGCATCACTCTCTTGAGCCTCTGAATCACGCTCTTGAGCCTCTGCATCACTCTCTTGTGGCCTCTACATCACTCTCCTTAGCCTCTGAATAACTCTTTTGAGCCTTTGCATCACTCTCTCGAGCCTCTGCATCACTCTCTTAATCCTCTGCATCACTTTCTTGAGCCTTTGCATCCCTCTCATGAGCCTCTGCATCCCTTTCTTGAGCGTCAGCATCACTCTCTTGAACTCCTGAATCCCTCTCATGAGCCTTTGCATCCCTCTCTTGAGCCTCTCTCATGAGCCTCTTGAGACTCTGCATCATCCTCCTAATCCTCTGCATCTCTTTTTTGAACCCCTGCATCACTTTCTTAAGCCTCTGCATCCCTTTCTTGAGCGTCAGCATCACTCTCTTGAACTCCTGAATCCCTCTCATGAGCCTTTGCATCCCTCACTTGAGCCTCTGCATCCCTCTCTTGAGCCCCTGCATCCCGCTCATGAACCTCTGCATCACTCTTTTGAGCCTATGCATCCCTTTCTTAAGCCTCTGCATCACTCTCTTAAGCCTCTGCATCACTCTCGTAAGCCTCTGCATCCCTCTCTTGAGCATCTGCATCACTCTCTTGAGCCTCTGCATCACTCTCTTGAGCTTCTGCAACACTCACTTCAGCCTCTTCTTCACTCTCTTGTGGCCTCTGCATCACTCTCCTTAGCCTCTGAATAACTCTTTTGAGCCTTTGCATCACTCTTTCGAGCCTCTGCACCACTCTCTTGATCCTCTGCATCACTCTCTTCAGCTTCTGCATCACTCTCTTAAGCCTCTGCTTCCCTCTCCTGATCCTCTGCATCACTTTCTTGTTCCTCTGCAACCCTCTCTTCATCCTCTGCATCACTCTCTTGAGCCTCTGCATCACTCTCTTTATCGTCTGCATCACTCTCTTGAGCCTCTGCATCACTCTCTTCAGCCTCTGCATCACTCTCTTCAGTCTCTGCATCACTCTCTTAAGCCTCTGCATCACTCTCTTGAACCTGTGCATCCCTCTATTAAGCGTCTGCATCATTCTCTTGAGCCTCTGCATCCCTCTCTTGTGCCTCTGCATCCCTCACTTGAGCCTCTGCGTCCCTCTCTTGAGCCTCTGCATCCCCCTCTTGAGCCTCTGCATCCTTCTCTTGAGCCTCTGCCTCCCTCTCTTAAGCCTCTGCATCACTCTCTTAAACCTCTGCATCACGCTCTTAAGCCTCTGAATCACTCTCTTGAGCGTCTGCATCACTATCGTGAGCCCCTGCATCCCTCTCTTGAGCCTCTGCATCACTCTCCTGAGCCTCTAAATCACCCTCTTAAGCCTCTGGATCCCTCTCCTAAGCCTCAACCTCACTCTCTTAAGCCTCGGCATCACTCTCGTTAGCCTCTGTATCACTCTCTTGAGCCTCTGAATCCCTCTCTTGAGCCTCTGCATCACTCTTTCCAGCTTCTTCATCCCTCTCTTGATCCTCTGCATCACTCTCATAAGCCTCTGAATCACTCTCTTGAACCTTTGCATCCCTCTCGTAAGCCTCTGCATCACTCCCTTGAACATCTGCATCCCTCTATTAAGCGTCTGCATCACTCTCTTGAGCCTCTGCATAACTCTCTTGAGCCTCTGCATCACTTTCTTAAGCCTCTGCATCACTCTCTTCGGCCTCTGCATCACTCTCTTAATTTAAGCCTCTGCTTCCCTCTCTTGATCCTCTGCATCACTCACTTAAGCCTCTGCCTTTCTCTCTTGAGCCTCTGCATCCCTCTCTTAATCCTCTGCATCACTCTCTTGAGCTTCTACATCACTCTCTTGAGCGTCTACATCCCTCTCTTGAGCCTCTGTATCCTTCTCTTAAGCCTCTGCATCACTCTCTAGAGCCTCTGCATCACTCTCTTCAGCCTCTGCATCACTCTCTTAAGCCTCTGCTTCCCTCTATTGCTCCTCTGCATCACTCTCTTGAGCCTCTGCATCATTCTCTTTATCGTCTGCATCACTCTCTCTTGAGCCTCTGCATCACTCTCTTCAGCCTCTGCATCACTCTCTTCAGCCTCTGCATCACTCTCTTAAGCCTCTGCATCCCTCTCTTGATCCTCTGCATCACTCTCTTGAGCATCTGCATCATTCTCTTGAGCCTCTGCATCACGCTCTTCAGCCTCTGCATCACTCTTTTGACCCTCTGCATTACTCTCTTGAGCCTCAGCATCACTCTCTGGAGCCTCTGCATCACTCTCTTGAGCCTCTGCATCACTCTCTTGAGCCTCCGCATAACTCTTTTTAGCCTCTTTATCACTCTCTTTAGCCTCTGCATCTCTCTCTTGAGCCTCTGCAACACTCTCTTCAGCCTCTGCATCACTCTCTTAAGCTTTTGCATCACTCTCTTCGGTCTCTGCATCACTCTCTTAAGCCTCTGCTTCCCTGTCTTGCTCCTCTGCATCACTCTCTTGAGCTTCTGCATCACTCTCCGGATCCTCTGCATCACTCTCTTGAGCCTCTGGATCCCTCTCTTGAGCCCATGCATCCCACTCTTAAGCCTCTGCATCCCACTCTTGAACCTCTGCATCCCTCTCATAAGCCTCTGCATCACTCTCTTCAGCCTCTGCATAACTCTCTTGAGTCTCTGCATCACTCTCTTGAGCTTTTGCATCCCTCTCTTGAGCCTCTGCATCCCTCTCTTGAGCCTCTGCATCACTCTCTTGAGCCTCTGCATCACTCTCTTAAGCCTCTGCATCCCTCTCTTGAGCCCATGCATCCCTCTCTTAAGCCTCTGCATCACTCTCTTAAGCCTCTGCATCACTCTCGTAAGCCTCTGAATCACTCTCCTGAGCCTCTGCATCCCTCTCTTGAGCCTCTGCATCACTCTCTTCAGCCTCTGCATCCCTCTCTTGAGCCTCTGCATCATTCTCCGAGGCCTCTGCATCACTCTCTTGAGCCTCTGCATCACTCTCTTGAGCCTCTACATCCTTCTCTTGAGCCTCTGCATCACTCACTTGAGCCTCGTCATCCCTCTCCTAAGCCTCTGCATTACTCTCTTAAATTGAGCCTCTGCATCACTCTCTTAAGCCTCTGCATCCCTCTCTTAAGCCTCTGTATCACTCTCTTGAGCCTCTGCATCAATCTCTTGAGCCTCGGCATCACTCTCTTGAGCCTTTGCATCACTCTCTGGAGCCTCTGCATCACTCTCTTGAGCCTCTGCATCTCTCTCTTAAGCCTCTGCAACACTCTCTTCAGCCTCTGCATCACTCTCTTAAGCCTCTGCATCCCTATCTTGATCTTCTGCATCACTCTCATCAGCCTCTGCATCACTCTCTTAAGCCTCTGCATCCCTATCTTGATCTTCTGCATCACTCTCATAAGCCTCTGTATCACTCTCTGGAGCCTCTTCAAAACTCTTTTTAGCCTCTGCATCACTCTCTTGAGCCTCTGCATCTCTCTCTTGAAGCTCTGCAACACTCTCCTCAGCCTCTGCATCACTCTCCTAAGCCTCTGCATCACTCTCTTCGGTCTCTGCATCACTCTCTTAAGCTTCTGCTTCCCTCTCTTGATCCTCTGCATCACTCTCTTAAGCGTCTGCATCATTCCCCTGATCCTCTGCATCACTCTATTGAGCCTGTGCATCCCTCTCTTGAGCCCCTGCATCCCACTCTTAAGCCTCTGCATCCCTCTCTTGAACCTCTGAATCCCTCTCTTAAGCCTCTGCATCACTCTCTTAAGCCTCTACTTCCCTCTCTTTTAACCTCTGCATCCCTCTCTTAAGCCTCTGCATCACTCTCTTCAGCCTCTGAATAACTCTCTTGAGTCTCTGCATCACTCTCTTGAGCTTCTGCATCGCTCTTTTGAGCCTCTGCATCCCTCGCTTGAGCCTCTGTATCACTCTCTTGAGCCTCTGCATCACTCTCTTAAGCCTCTGCATCCCTCTCTTGAGCCCATGCATCCCTCTCTTAAGCCTCTGCATCACTCTCTTAAGCCTCTGCATCACTCTCGTAAGCCTCTGAATCACTCTCTTGAGCCTCTGCATCCCACTCTTGGGCCTCTGCATCACTCTCTTCAGCCTCTGCATCCCTCTCTTGAGCATCTGCATCATTCTCCTAGGCCTCTGCATCACTCTCTTGAGCCTCTGCATCACTCTCTTGAGCCTCTACATCCTTCTCTTGAGCCTCTGCATCACTCTCTTGAGCCTCGTCATCCCTCTCCTAAGCCTCTGCATTACTCTCTTGAACCTCTGCATCACTCTCTTAAGCCTCTGCATCCCTCTCTTGAGCCACTGCATCACTCTCTTGAGCCTCTGCATCACTCTCTTGAGCCTCGGCATCACTCTCTTGAGCTTCTGCATCACTCTCTGGAGCCTCTGCATCACTCTCTTGAGCCTCTGCATCACTCTCTTGAGCCTCTGCATCACTCTCTTGAGCCTCTGCATCCCTCTCTTAAGCCTCTGCAACACTCTCTTCAGCCTCTGCATCACTCTCTTAAGCCTCTGCATCCCTATCTTGATCTTCTGCATCACTCTCATAAGCCTCTGCATCACTCTCTGGAGCCTCTGCAAAACTCTATTTAGCCTCTGCATCACTCTCTTGAGCCTCTTCATCTCTCTCTTGAGCCTCTGCAACACTCTCTAGAGCCTCTGCATCACTGTCTTAAGCCTCTGCATCACTCTCGTAAGCCTCTGAATCACTCACTTGAGCGTCTGCAGCCCTCTCGTGAGCCTCTGCATCACTTTCTTCATCCTCTGCATCCCTCTCTTGAGCCTCTGCATCATTCTCCTAGGCCTCTGCATCACTCTCTTGAGCCTTTGCATCACTCTCTTAAGCCTCTGCATTCCTCTCTTGAGCCTCTGTATCATTCTCTTGAGCCTCTGCATCACTCTCTTCAGCCTCTGCATCATTCTCTTGACCCTCTGCATCACTCTCTTGAGCCTCTGCATCATACTCTGGAGCCTCTGCATCACTCTCTTGAGCCTCTGCATCACTCTCTTGAGCCTCTGCATCACTCTCTGGATCCTCTGCATCACTCTCTTGAGCCTCTGGATCCCTCTCTTGAGCCCCTGCATCCCACTCTTAAGCCTCTGCATCCCTCTCTTGAACCTCTGCATCCCTCTCTTAAGCCTCTGCATCACTCTCTTCAGCCTCTGCATAACTCTCTTGAGTCTCTGCATCACTCTCTTGAGCTTTTGCATCCCTCTCTTGAGCCTCTGCATCCCTCTCTTGAGCCTCTGCATCACTCTCTTGAGCCTCTGCATCACTCTCTTAAGCTTTAGCATCCCTCTCTTGAGCCCACGCATCCCTCTCTTAAGCCTCTGCATCACTCTCTTAAGCCTCTGCATCACTCTCGTAAGCCTCTGAATCACTCTCTTGAGCCTCTGCATCCCTCTCTTGAGCCTCTGCATCACTCTCTTCAGCCTCTGCATCCCTCTCTTGAGCCTCTGCATCATTCTCCGAGGCCTCTGCATCACTCTCTTGAGCCTCTGCATCATTCTCTTGAGCCTCTGCATCCTCCTCTTAAGCCTCTGCATCACTCTCTTGAGCCTCTGCATCCTCCTCTTAAGCCTCTGCATCCCTCTCTTGAGCCTCTGCATCACTCTCAAGAGAAACTGCATCCCTCTCTTGAGCCTCTGCATCCCTCTCCTGAGCCCCTGCATCCCACTCTTAAGCCTCTGCATCCCTCTCTTGAACCTCTGCATCCCTCTCTTAAGCCTCTGCATCACTCTCTTCAGCCTCTGCACAACTCTCTTGAGTCTCTGCATCACTCTCTTGAGCTTCTGCATCCCTCTCTTGAGCCTCTACATCCCTCTCTTGAGCCTCTGCATCACTCACTTGAGCCTCTGCATCCCACTCTTGAGCCTCTGCATCATTCCCCTAGGCTTCTGCATCACTTTCTTGAGCCTCTGCATCACTCTCTTGAGCCTCTACACCCTTCTCCTAAGCCTCTGCATCACTGTCGTAAGCCTCTGCATCACTCTCGTAAGCCTCTGAATCACTCACTTCAGCGTCTGCATCCCTCTCGTGAGCCTCTGCATCACTCTCTTCATCCTCTGCATCCCTCTCTTGAGCCTCTGCATCATTCTCCTAGGCCTCTGCATCACTCTCTTGAGCCTTTGCATCACTCTCTTAAGCCTCTGCATTCCTCTCTTGAGCCTCTGCATCATTCTCTTGAGCCTCTGCATCACTCTCTTGAGCCTCTGCATCACTCTCTTGACCCTCTGCATCACTCTCTTGAGCCTCTGCATCACTCTCAGGAGCCTCTGCATCACTCTCTTGAGCCTCTGCATCACTCTCTTGAGCCTCTGCATCACTCTCTTAAGCCTCAGCATCCCTCTCTTGAGCCCATGCATCCCTCTCTTAAGCCTCTGCATCACTCTCTTAAGCCTCTGCATCACTCTCGTAAGCCTCTGAATCACTCTCTTGAGCCTCTGCATCCCTCTCTTGAGCCTCTGCATCACTCTCTTCAGCCTCTGCATCCCTCTCTTGAGCCTCTGCATCATTCTCCGAGGCCTCTGCATCACTCTCTTGAGCCTCTGCATCATTCTCTTGAGCCTCTGCATCCTCCTCTTAAGCCTCTGCATCACTCTCTTGAGCCTCTGCATCCTCCTCTTAAGCCTCTGCATCCCTCTCTTGAGCCTCTGCATCACTCTCAAGAGAAACTGCATCCCTCTCTTGAGCCTCTGCATCCCTCTCCTGAGCCCCTGCATCCCACTCTTAAGCCTCTGCATCCCTCTCTTGAACCTCTGCATCCCTCTCTTAAGCCTCTGCATCACTCTCTTCAGCCTCTGCACAACTCTCTTGAGTCTCTGCATCACTCTCTTGAGCTTCTGCATCCCTCTCTTGAGCCTCTACATCCCTCTCTTGAGCCTCTGCATCACTCACTTGAGCCTCTGCATCCCACTCTTGAACCTCTGCATCATTCTCCTAGGCTTCTGCATCACTTTCTTGAGCCTCTGCATCACTCTCTTGAGCCTCTACACCCTTCTCCTAAGCCTCTGCATCACTGTCGTAAGCCTCTGCATCACTCTCGTAAGCCTCTGAATCACTCACTTCAGCGTCTGCATCCCTCTCGTGAGCCTCTGCATCACTCTCTTCATCCTCTGCATCCCTCTCTTGAGCCTCTGCATCATTCTCCTAGGCCTCTGCATCACTCTCTTGAGCCTTTGCATCACTCTCTTAAGCCTCTGCATTCCTCTCTTGAGCCTCTGCATCATTCTCTTGAGCCTCTGCATCACTCTCTTGAGCCTCTGCATCACTCTCTTGACCCTCTGCATCACTCTCTTGAGCCTCTGCATCACTCTCAGGAGCCTCTGCATCACTCTCTTGAGCCTCTGCATCACTCTCTTAAGCCTCTGCTTCCCTCATTTCATCCTCTGCATCACTCTCTTAAGCCTCTGCATCACTCCCTTGAGCCTCTACATCCTTCTCTTGAGCCTCTGCATCACTCACTTGAGCCTCGTCATCCCTCTCCTAAGCCTCTGCATTACTCTCTTGAGCCTCTGCATCACTCTCTTAAGCCTCTGCATCCCTCTCTTAAGCCTCTGCATCACTCTCTTGAGCCTCTGCATCAATCTCTTGAGCCTCGGCATCACTCTCATGAGCCTCTGCATCACTCTCTGGAGCCTCTGCATCACTCTCTTGAGCCTCTGCATCACTCTCTTGAGCCTCTGCATCACTCTCTTGAGCCTCTGCATCTCTCTCTTAAGCCTTTGCAACACTCTCTTCAGCCTCTGCATCACTCTCTTAAGCCTCTGCATCCCTATCTTGATCTTCTGCATCACTCTCATCAGCCTCTGCATCACTCTCTTAAGCCTCTGCATCCCTATCTTGATCTTCTGCATCACTCTCATAAGCCTCTGCATCACTCTCTGGAGCCTCTGCAAAATTTTTTTTTAGCCTCTGCATCACTCTCTTGAGCCTCTGCATCTCTCTGTTGAGCCTCTGCAACACTCTCTTCAGCCTCTGCATCCCTCTCTTGAGCCTCTGCATCACTCTCATCAGCCTCTGCATCCTTCTCTTGAGCCTCTGCTTCATTCTCCAAGGCCTCTGCATCACTCTCTTGAGCCTCTGCATCACTCCCTTGAGCCTCTACATCCTTCTCTTGAGCCTCTGCATCACTCACTTGAGCCTCGTCATCCCTCTCCTAAGCCTCTGCATTACTCTCTTGAGCCTCTAGTTCACTCTCTTAAGCCTCTGCATCCCTCTCTTAAGCCTCTGCATCACTCTCTTGAGCCTCTGCATCAATCTCTTGAGCCTCGGCATCACTCTCTTGAGCCTCTGCATCACTCTCTGGAGCCTCTGCATCACTCTCTTGAGCCTCTGCATCACTCTCTTGAGCCTCTGCATCACTCTCTTGAGCCTCTGCATCTCTCTCTTAAGCCTTTGCAACACTCTCTTCAGCCTCTGCATCACTCTCTTAAGCCTCTGCATCCCTATCTTGATCTTCTGCATCACTCTCATCAGCCTCTGCATCACTCTCTTAAGCCTCTGCATCCCTATCTTGATCTTCTGCATCACTCTCATAAGCCTCTGCATCACTCTCTGGAGCCTCTGCAAAAATTTTTTTTAGCCTCTGCATCACTCTCTTGAGCCTCTGCATCTCTCTGTTGAGCCTCTGCAACACTCTCTTCAGCCTCTGCATCACTCTCTTAAGCCTCTGCATCACTCTCTTCGGTCTCTGCATCACTCTCTTAAGCTTCTGCTTCCCTCTCGTGATCCTCTGCATCACTCTCTTAACCCTGTGCATCATTCCCCTGATCCTCTGCATCACTCTATTGAGCCTGTGCATCCTTCTCTTGAGCCCCTGCATCCCACTCTTAAGCCTCTGCATCCCTCTCTTGAACCTCTGCATCCCTCTCTTTAGCCTCTGCATCACTCTCATAAGCCTCTGCTTCCCTCTCTTGATCCTCTGCATCACTCTCTTGAGCCTCTGCATCACTCTCCTGATCCTCTGCATCACTCTCTTGAGCCTCTGCATCACTCTCTTGAGCCTCTGCATCCCACTCTTAAGCCTCTGCATCCCTCTCTTGAGCCCATGCATCCCTCTCTTAAACCTCTGCATCACTCTCTTGAGCCTCTGCATCACTCTCTTGAGCCTCTGCATCCCACTCTTGAGCCTCTGCATCACTCTCTTCAGCCTCTGCATCCCTCTCTTGAGCATCTGCATCATTCTCCCGGCCTCTGCATCACTCTCTTGAGCCTCTGCATCACTCTCTTGAGCCTCGTCATCCCTCTCCTAAGCCTCTGCATTACTCTCTTGAGCCTCTGCGTCACTCTCTTAAGCCTCTGCATCCCTCTCTTGAGCCACTGCATCACTCTCTTGAGCCTCCGCATCACTCTCTTGAGCCTCGGCATCACTCTCTTGAGCTTCTGCATCACTCTCTGGAGCCTCTGCATCACTCTCTTGAGCCTCTGCATTACTCTCTTGAAACTCTTCATCACTCTCTTAAGCCTCTGCATCCCTCTCTTGAGCCACTGCATCACTCTCTTGAGCCTCTGCATCACTCTCTTGAGCCTCGGCATCACTCTCTTGAGCTTCTGCATCACTCTCTGGAGCCTCTGCATCACTCTCTTGAGCCTCTGCATCACTCTCTTGAGCCTCTGCATCACTCTCTTGAGCCTCTGCATCCCTCTCTTAAGCCTCTGCAACACTCTCTTCAGCCTCTGCATCACTCTCTTAAGCCTCTGCATCCCTATCTTGATCTTCTGCATCACTCTCATAAGCCTCTGCATCACTCTCTGGAGCCTCTGCAAAACTCTATTTACCCTCTGCATCACTCTCTTGAGCCTCTTCATCTCTCTCTTGAGCCTCTGCAACACTCTCTAGAGCCTCTGCATCACTGTCTTAAGCCTCTGCATCACTCTCGTAAGCCTCTGAATCACTCACTTGAGCGTCTGCAGCCCTCTCTTGAGCCTCTGCATCACTCTCTTCATCCTCTGCATCCCTCTCTTGAGCCTCTGCATCATTCTCCTAGGCCTCTGCATCACTCTCTTGAGCCTTTGCATCACTCTCTTAACCCTCTGCATTCCTCTCTTGAGCCTCTGCATCATTCTCTTGAGCCTCTGTATCACTCTCTTGATCCTCTGCATCACTCTCTTGAGCCTCTGCATCACTCTCCTGATCCTCTGCATCACTCTCTTGAGCCTCTGCATCACTCTCTTGAGCCTCTGCATCCCACTCTTAAGCCTCTGCATCCCTCTCTTGAGCCCATGCATCCCTCTCTTAAACCTCTGCATCACTCTCTTGAGCCTCTGCATCACTCTCTTGAGCCTCTGCATCCCACTCTTGAGCCTCTGCATCACTCTCTTCAGCCTCTGCATACCTCTCTTGAGCATCTGCATCATTCTCCTAGGCCTCTGCATCACTCTCTTGAGCCTCTGCATCACTCTCTTGAGCCTCTACATCCTTCTCTTGAGCCTCTGCATCACTCTCTTGAGCCTCGTCATCCCTCTCCTAAGCCTCTGCATTACTCTCTTGAGCCTCTGCGTCACTCTCTTAAGCCTCTGCATCCCTCTCTTGAGCCACTGTATCACTCTCTTGAGCCTCCGCATCACTCTCTTGAGCCTCGGCATCACTCTCTTGAGCTTCTGCATCACTCTCTGGAGCCTCTGCATCACTCTCTTGAGCCTCTGCATTACTCTCTTGAAACTCTTCATCACTCTCTTAAGCCTCTGCATCCCTCTCTTGAGCCACTGCATCACTCTCTTGAGCCTCTGCATCACTCTCTTGAGCCTCGGCATCACTCTCTTGAGCTTCTGCATCACTCTCTGGAGCCTCTGCATCACTCTCTTGAGCCTCTGCATCACTCTCTTGAGCCTCTGCATCACTCTCTTGAGCCTCTGCATCCCTCTCTTAAGCCTCTGCAACACTCTCTTCAGCCTCTGCATCACTCTCTTAAGCCTCTGCATCCCTATCTTGATCTTCTGCATCACTCTCATAAGCCTCTGCATCACTCTCTGGAGCCTCTGCAAAACTCTATTTAGCCTCTGCATCACTCTCTTGAGCCTCTTCATCTCTCTCTTGAGCCTCTGCAACACTCTCTAGAGCCTCTGCATCACTGTCTTAAGCCTCTGCATCACTCTCGTAAGCCTCTGAATCACTCACTTGAGCGTCTGCAGCCCTCTCTTGAGCCTCTGCATCACTCTCTTCATCCTCTGCATCCCTCTCTTGAGCCTCTGCATCATTCTCCTAGGCCTCTGCATCACTCTCTTGAGCCTTTGCATCACTCTCTTAACCCTCTGCATTCCTCTCTTGAGCCTCTGCATCATTCTCTTGAGCCTCTGCATCACTCTCTTCAGCCTCTGCATCACTCTCTTTACCCTCTGCATAACTCTCTTGAGCCTTTGCATCACTCTCAGGAGCCTCTGCATCACTTTCTTGAGCCTCTGCATTACTCTCTTGAGCCTCTGCATAACTCTTTTTAGCCTCTTCATCACTCTCTTGAGCCTCTGCATCTCTCTCTTGAGCCTCTGCAACACTCTCTTCAGCCTCTGCATCACTCTCTTAAGCCTTTGCATCACTCTCTTCGGTCTCTGCATCACTCTCTTAAGCCTCTGCTTCCCTCTCTTGATCCTCTGCATCACTCTCTTAAGCCTCTGCATCACTCTCCGGATCCTCTGCATCACTCTCTTGAGCCTCTGGATCCCTCTCTTGAGCCCATGCATCCCACTCTTAAGCCTCTGCATCCCTCTCTTGAACCTCTGCATCCCTCTCTTAAGCCTCTGAAACACTCTCTTCAGCCTCTGCATAACTCTCTTGAGTCTCTGCATCACTCTCTTGAGCTTTTGCATCCCACCCTTGAGCCTCTGCATCCCTCTCTTGAGCCTCTGCATCACTCTCTTGAGCCTCTGCATCACTCTCTTAAGCCTCTGCATCCCTCTCTTGAGCCCCTGCATCCCTCTCTTAAGCCTCTGCATCACTCTCTTAAGCCTCTGCATCACTCTCGTAAGCCTCTGAATCACTCTTCTGAGCCTCTGCATCCCTCTCTTGAGCCTCTGCATCACTCTCATCAGCCTCTGCATCCTTCTCTTGAGGCTCTGCTTCATTCTCCAAGGCCTCTGCATCACTCTCTTGAGCCTCTGCATCACTCCCTTGAGCCTCTACATCCTTCTCTTGAGCCTCTGCATCACTCTCTTAAGCCTCTGCATCCCTCTCTTAACCCTCTGCATCACTCTCTTGAGCCTCTGCATCAATCTCTTGAGCCTCGGCATCACTCTCTTGAGCCTCTGCATCACTCTCTGGAGCCTCTGCATCACTCTCTTGAGCCTCTACATCACTCTCTTGAGCCTCTGCATCACTCTCTTGAGCCTGTGCATCTCTCTCTTAAGCCTTTGCAACACTCTCTTCAGCCTCTGCATCACTCTCTTAAGCCTCTGCATCCCTATCTTGATCTTCTGCATCACTCTCATCAGCCTCTGCATCACTCTCTTAAGCCTCTGCATCCCTATCTTGATCTTCTGCATCACTCTCATAAGCCTCTGCATCACTCTCTGGAGCCTCTGCAAAATTTTTTTTTAGCCTCTGCATCACTCTCTTGAGCCTCTGCATCTCTCTGTTGAGCCTCTGCAACACTCTCTTCAGCCTCTGCATCACTCTCTTAAGCCTCTGCATCACTCTCTTCGGTCTCTGCATCACTCTCTTAAGCTTCTGCTTCCCTCTCTTGATCCTCTGCATCACTCTCTTAAGCCTGTGCATCATTCCCCTGATCCTCTGCATCACTCTATTGAGCCTGTGCATCCCTCTCTTGAGCCCCTGCATCCCACTCTTAAGCCTCTGCATCCCTCTCTTGAACCTCTGCATCCCTCTCTTTAGCCTCTGCATCACTCTCATAAGCCTCTGCTTCCCTCTCTTGATCCTCTGCATCACTCTCTTGAGCCTCTGCATCACTCTCCTGATCCTCTGCATCACTCTCTTGAGCCTCTGCATCACACTCTTGAGCCTCTGCATCCCACTCTTAAGCCTCTGCATCCGTCTCTTGAGCCCATGCATCCCTCTCTTAAACCTCTGCATCACTCTCTTGAGCCTCTGCATCACTCTCTTGAGCCTCTGCATCCCACTCTTGATCGAGCCTCTGCATCACTCTCTTCAGCCTCTGCATCCCTCTCTTGAGCATCTGCATCATTCTCCTAGGCCTCTGCATCACTCTCTTGAGCCTCTGCATCACTC
The DNA here is from genome assembly GCF_040958095.1 of Procambarus clarkii. Classification (NCBI taxonomy): domain Eukaryota; kingdom Metazoa; phylum Arthropoda; class Malacostraca; order Decapoda; family Cambaridae; genus Procambarus; species Procambarus clarkii. Next base: position 18,670,607 of record NC_091177.1, read on the forward strand.
TCTTGAGCCTCTACATCCTTCTCTTGAGCCTCTGCATCACTCTCCTGATCCTCTGCATCACTCTCTTGAGCCTCTGCATCACACTCTTGAGCCTCTGCATCCCACTCTTAAGCCTCTGCATCCGTCTCTTGAGCCCATGCATCCCTCTCTTAAACCTCTGCATCACTCTCTTGAGCCTCTGCATCACTCTCTTGAGCCTCTGCATCCCACTCTTGTCGAGCCTCTGCATCACTCTCTTCAGCCTCTGCATCCCTCTCTTGAGCATCTGCATCATTCTCCTAGGCCTCTGCATCACTCTCTTGAGCCTCTGCATCACTCTCTTGAGCCTCTACATCCTTCTCTTGAGCCTCTGCATCACTCTCTTGAGCCTCGTCATCCCTCTCCTAAGCCTCTGCATTACTCTCTTGAGCCTCTGCGTCACTCTCTTAAGCCTCTGCATCCCTCTCTTGAGCCACTGCATCACTCTCTTGAGCCTCCGCATCACTCTCTTGAGCCTCGGCATCACTCTCTTGAGGTTCTGCATCACTCTCTGGAGCCTCTGCATCACTCTCTTGAGCCTCTGCATCACTCTCTTGAGCCTCTGCATCACTCTCTTGAGACTCTGCATCCCTCTCTTAAGCCTCTGCAACACTCTCTTCAGCCTCTGCATCACTCTCTTAATCCTCTGCATCCCTATCTTGATCTTCTGCATCACTCTCATAAGCCTCTGCATCACTCTCTGGAGCCTCTGCAAAACTCTATTTAGCCTCTGCATCACTCTCTTGAGCCTCTGCATCTCTCTCTTGAGCCTCTGCAACACTCTCTAGAGCCTCTGCATCACTGTCTTAAGCCTCTGCATCACTCTCGTAAGCCTCTGAATCACTCACTTGAGCGTCTGCATCCCTCTCGTGAGCCTCTGCATCACTCTCTTTATCCTCTGCATCCCTCTCTTGAGCCTCTGCTTCATTCTCCTAGGCCTCTGCATCACTCTCTTGAGCCTTTGCATCACTCTCTTAAGCCTCTGCATTCCTCTCTTGAGCCTCTGCATCATTCTCTTGAGCCTCTGCATCACTCTCTTCAGCCTCTGCATCACTCTCTTGACCCTCTGCATCACTCTCTTGAGCCTCTGCATCACTCTCTTGAGCCTCTGCATCACTCTCTTGAGCCTCTGCATCACTCTCTTGAGCCTCTGCATAACTCTTTTTAGCCTCTTCATCACTCTCTTGAGCCTCTGCATCTCTCTCTTGAGCCTCTGCAACACTCACTTCAGCCTCTGCATCACTCTCTTAAGCCTTTGCATCACTCTCTTCGGTCTCTGCATCACTCTCTTGACCCTCTGCATCACTCTCTTGAGCCTCTGCATCACTCACTTCAGCCTCTGCTTCCCTCTCTTGATCGTCTGCATCACTCTCTTGAGCCTCTGCATCACTCTCCGGATCCTCTGCATCACTCTCTTGAGCCTCTGGATCCCTCTCTTGAGCCCCTGCATCCCACTCTTAGGCCTCTGCATCCCTCTCTTGAACCTCTGCATCCCTCTCTTAAGCCTCTGCATCACTCTCTTCAGCCTCTGCATAACTCTCTTGAGTCTTTGCATCACTCTCTTGACCTTTTGCATCCCTCTCTTGAGCCTCTGCATCCCTCTCTTGAGCCTCTGCATCACTCTCTTGAGCCTCTGCATCAATCTCTTAAGCCTCTGCATCCCTCTCTTGAGCCCATGCATCCCTCTCTTAAGCCTCTGCATCACTCTCTTAAGCCTCATCATCACTCTCGTAAGCCTCTGAATAACTCTCTTGAGCCTCTGCATCCCTCTCTTGAGCCTCTGCATCACTCTCTTCAGCCTCTGCATCCCTCTCTTGAGCCTCTGCATCATTCTCCGAGGCCTCTGCATCACTCTCTTGAGCCTCTGCATAACTCTTTTGAGCCTCTACATCCTTCTCTTGAGCCTCTGCATCACTCACTTGAGCCTCGTCAACCCTCTCCTAAGCCTCTGCATTACTCTCTCTTGAGCCTCTGCATCACTCTCTTAAGCCTCTGCATCCCTATCTTGATCTTCTGCATCACTCTCATAAGCCTCTGCATCACTCTCTGGAGCCTCTGCAAAATTTTTTTTTAGCCTCTGCATCACTCTCTTGAGCCTCTGCATCTCTCTGTTGAGCCTCAGCAACACTCTCTTCAGCCTCTGCATCACTCTCTTAAGCCTCTGCATCACTCTCTTCGGTCTCTGCATCACTCTCTTAAGCTTCTGCTTCCCTCTCTTGATCCTCTGCATCACTCTCTTAAGCCTGTGCATCATTCCCCTGATCCTCTGCATCACTCTATTGAGCCTGTGCATCCCTCTCTTGAGCCCCTGCATCCCACTCTTAAGCCTCTGCATCCCTCTCTTGAACCTCTGCATCCCTCTCTTTAGCCTCTGCATCACTCTCATAAGCCTCTGCTTCCCTCTCTTGATCCTCTGCATCACTCTCTTGAGCCTCTGCATCACTCTCCTGATCCTCTGCATCACTCTCTTGAGCCTCTGCATCACACTCTTGAGCCTCTGCATCCCACTCTTAAGCCTCTGCATCCGTCTCTTGAGCCCATGCATCCCTCTCTTAAACCTCTGCATCACTCTTTTGAGCCTCTGCATCACTCTCTTGAGCCTCTGCATCCCACTCTTGAGCCTCTGCGTCATTCTCCTAGGCCTCTGCATCACTCTCTTGAGCCTCTGCATCACTCTCTTGAGCCTCTACATCCTTCTCTTGAGCCTCTGCATCACTCTCTTGAGCCTCGTCATCCCTCTCCTAAGCCTCTGCATTACTCTCTTGAGCCTCTGCGTCACTCTCTTAAGCCTCTGCATCCGTCTCTTGAGCCACTGCATCACTCTCTTGAGCCTCCGCATCACTCTCTTGAGCCTCGGCATCACTCTCTTGAGCTTCTGCATCACTCTCTGGAGCCTCTGCATCACTCTCTTGAGCCTCTGCATCACTCTCTTGAGCCTCTGCATCACTCTCTTGAGACTCTGCATCCCTCTCTTAAGCCTCTGCAACACTCTCTTCAGCCTCTGCATCACTCTCTTAAGCCTCTGCATCCCTATCTTGATCTTCTGCATCACTCTCATAAGCCTCTGCATCACTCTCTGGAGCCTCTGCAAAACTCTATTTAGCCTCTGCATCACTCTCTTGAGCCTCTGCATCTCTCTCTTGAGCCTCTGCAACACTCTCTAGAGCCTCTGCATCACTGTCTTAAGCCTCTGCATCACTCTCGTAAGCCTCTGAATCACTCACTTGAGCGTCTGCATCCCTCTCGTGAGCCTCTGCATCACTCTCTTTATCCTCTGCATCCCTCTCTTGAGCCTCTGCTTCATTCTCCTAGGCCTCTGCATCACTCTCTTGAGCCTTTGCATCACTCTCTTAAGCCTCTGCATTCCTCTCTTGAGCCTCTGCATCATTCTCTTGAGCCTCTGCATCACTCTCTTCAGCCTCTGCATCACTCTCTTGACCCTCTGCATCACTCTCTTGAGCCTCTGCATCACTCTCTGGAGCCTCTGCATCACTCTCTTGAGCCTCTGCATCACTCTCTTGAGCCTCTGCATAACTCTTTTTAGCCTCTTCATCACTCTCTTGAGCCTCTGCATCTCTCTCTTGAGCCTCTGCAACACTCACTTCAGCCTCTGCATCACTCTCTTAAGCCTTTGCATCACTCTCTTCGGTCTCTGCATCACTCTCTTGACCCTCTGCATCACTCTCTTGAGCCTCTGCATCACTCCCTTCAGCCTCTGCTTCCCTCTCTTGATCCTCTGCATCACTCTCTTGAGCCTCTGCATCACTCTCCGGATCCTCTGCATCACTCTCTTGAGCCTCTGGATCCCTCTCTTGAGCCCCTGCATCCCACTCTTAGGCCTCTGCATCCCTCTCTTGAACCTCTGCATCCCTCTCTTAAGCCTCTGCATCACTCTCTTCAGCCTCTGCATAACTCTCTTGAGTCTTTGCATCACTCTCTTGACCTTTTGCATCCCTCTCTTGAGCCTCTGCATCCCTCTCTTGAGCCTCTGCATCACTCTCTTGAGCCTCTGCATCAATCTCTTAAGCCTCTGCATCCCTCTCTTGAGCCCATGCATCCCTCTCTTAAGCCTCTGCATCACTCTCTTAAGCCTCTGCATCACTCTCGTAAGCCTCTGAATCACTCTCTTGAGCCTCTGCATCCCTCTCTTGAGCCTCGGCATCACTCTCTTCAGCCTCTGCATCCCTCTCTTGAGCCTCTGCATCATTCTCCGAGGCCTCTGCATCACTCTCTTGAGCCTCTGCATAACTCTCTTGAGCCTCTACATCCTTCTCTTGAGCCTCTGCATCACTCACTTGAGCCTCGTCAACCCTCTCCTAAGCCTCTGCATTACTCTCTCTTGAGCCTCTGCATCACTCTCTTAAGCCTCTGCATCCCTCTCTTAAGCCTCGGCATCACGCTCTTGAGCCTCTGCATCACTCTCTGGAGCCTCTGCATCACTCTCTTCAGCCTCTGCATCACTCTCTTAAGCCTCTGCATCCCTATCTTGATCTTCTGCATCACTTTCATAAGCCTCTGCATCACTCTCTTAAGCCTCTGCATCCCTATCTTGATCTTCTGCATCACTCTCATAAGCCTCTGCATCACTCTGTGGAGCCTCTGCAAAACTCTTTTTAGCCTCTGCATCACTCTCTTGAGCCTCTGCATCTCTCTCTTGAGCCTCTGCAACACTCTCTTCAGCCTCTGCATCACTCTCTTAAGCCTCTGCATCACTCTCTTCGGTCTCTGCATCACTCTCTTAAGCCTCTGCTTCCCTCTCTTGATGCTCTGCATCACTCTCTTAAGCCTCTGCATCATTCCCCTGATCCTCTGCATCACTCTCTTGAGCCTGTGCATCCCTCTCTTGAGCCCCTGCATCCCACTCTTAAGCCTCTGCATCCCTCTCTTGAACCTCTGCATCCCTCTCTTAAGCCTCTGCATCACTCCCTTAAGCCTCTGCTTCCCTCTCTTGATCCTCTGCATCACTCTCTTGAGCCTCTGCATCACTCTCCTGATCCTCTGCATCACTCTCTTGAGTCTCTGCATCCCTCTCTTGAGCCCCCTTCATCCCACTCTTAAGCCTCTGCATCCCTCTCTTAAACCTCTGCATCCCTCTCTTAAGCCTCTGCATCACTCTCTTCAGCCTCTGAATAACTCTTTTGAGTCTCTGCATCACTCTCTTGAGCTTCTGCATCGCTCTCTTGAGCCTCTGCATCCCTCTCTTGAGCCTCTGCATCACTCTCTTGAGCCTCTGCATCACTCTCTTAAGCCTCTGCATCACTCTCTTGAGCCCATGCATCCCTCTCTTAAGCCTCTGCATCACTCTCTTAAGCCTCTGCATCACTCTCGTAAGCCTCTGAATCACTCACTTGAGCCTCTGCATCACTCTCTTGAGCCTCGTCATCCCTCTCCTAAGCCTATGCATCACTCTCTTCAGCCTCTGCATCCCTCTCTTGAGCATCTGCATCATTCTCCTAGGCCTCTGCATCACTCTCTTGAGCCTCGTCATCCCTCTCCTAAGCCTCTGCATTACTCTCTTGAGCCTCTGCATCACTCTCTTAAGCCTCTGCATCCCTCTCTTGAGCCACTGCATCACTCTCTTGAGCCTCTGCATCACTCTTGAGCCTCGACATCACTCTCTTGAGCTTCTGCATCGCTCTCCTGAGCCTCTGCATCACTCTCTTGAGCCTCTGCATCACTCTCTCGAGCCTCTGCATCACTCTCTTGAGCTTCTGCATCCCTCTCTTAAGTCTCTGCAACACTCTTGAGCCTCTGCATCACTCACTTAAGCCTCTGCATCCCTCTCCTGATCCTCTGCATCACTCTCGTAAGCCTCTGCATTACTCTCTTGAGAATCTGCATAACTCATTTTAGCCTCTGCATCACTCTCTTGAGCCTCTGCATCTCTCTCTTTTGAGCCTCTGCAACACTCTTCAGCCTCTGCATCACTCACCTAAGCCTCTGCATCCCTCTCATGAGCCCCTTCATCCCACTCTTAAGCCTCTGCATCCCTCTCTTGAACCTTTGCATCCCTCTCTTAAGCCTCTGCATCACTCTCTCAAGCCTCTACATCACTCTCTTGAGCTTCTGCATCCCTCTTTTTAGCCTCTACATCCCTCACTTGAGCCTCTGCATCACTCTCGTAAGCCTCTGCATCACTCGCTTCACCCAATGCATAATTCTCTTGAGTCTCTGCATCACTCTCTTGAGCTTCTGCATCCCTCTCTTGAGCCTCTGCATCCGTCTCTTGAGCCTCTGCATCACTCTCTTCAGCCTCTGCATCACTCTCTCGAGCCTCTGCATCACTCTCTTGAGCCTCTGCATCCCTCTCTTAAGCCTCTGCAACACTCTTCAGCCTCTGCATCACTTACTTAAGCCTCTGCATCCCTCTCTTGAACTCATGCATCCCTCTCATGAGCCTCTACATCCCTCTCTTGAGCCTCTGCATCACTCTCAAGAGAAACTGCATCCCTCTCTTGAGCCTCTGCATCCTTCTCTTGAGCCCCTGCATCCCACTCTTAAGCCTGTGCATCCCTCTCTTGAACCTCTGCATCCCTCTCTTAAGCCTCTGCATCACTCTCTTCAGCCTCTGCATCACTCTCTTCAGCTTCTGCATCCCCTCTCTTAAGCCTCTGCATCACTCTCTCAAGCCTCTACATCACTCTCTTGAGCTTCTGCATCACTCTCTTTAGCCTCTACATCCCTCACTTGAGCCTCTGCCTCACTCTCGTAAGCCTCTGCATCACTCGCTTCACCCAATGCATAATTCTCTTGAGTCTCTGCATAACTCTCTTGAGCTTCTGCATCCCTCTCTTGAGCCTCTGCATCCCTCTCTTGAGCCTCTGCATCACTCTCTTCAGCCTCTGCATCCCTCTCTTGAGCCTCTGCATCATTCTTCTAGGCCTCTGCCTCACTCTCTCGAGCCTCTGCATCACTCTCTTGAGCCTCTGCATCCCTCTTTTAAGCCTCTGCAACACTCTTCAGCCTCTGCATCACTCACTTAAGCCTCTGCATCCCTCTCTTGATCCTCTGCATAACTCTCGTAAGCCTCTGCATTACTCTCTTGAGAATCTGCATAACTCTTTATAGCCTCTGCATCCTTCTCTTGAGCCCCTGCATCCCACTCTTAAGCCTGTGCATCCCTCTCTTGAACCTCTGCATCCCTCTCTTAAGCCTCTGCATCACTCTCTTCAGCCTCTGCATCACTCTCTTCAGCTTCTGCATCCCCTCTCTTAAGCCTCTGCATCACTCTCTTAAGCCTCTACACCACTCTCTTGAGTTTCTGCATCACTCTCTTGAGCTTCTGCATCCCTCTCTTGAGCCTCTGCATCATTCTCCTAGGCCTCTGCATAACTCTCTTCAGCGTCTGCATCACTCTCTTCAGGTTCTGCATCCCTCTCTTGAGCCTCTGCATCATTCTCCTCGGCCTCTGCATCATTCTCCTCGGCTTCTGCATCACTCTCTTGAGCCTCTGCATCACTCTCTTGAGCCTCTACATCCCTCTCCTAAGCCTCTGCATCACTGTCTTAAGCTTCTGCATCAATCTCATAAGCCTCTGAATCACTCTCTTGAGCGTCTGCATCCCTCTCTTGAGCCTCTGCATCACTCTTTTCATCCTCTGCATCCCTCTCTTGAGCCTCTGCATCATTCTCCTAGGCCTCTGCATCACTTTCTTGAGACTTTGCATCACTCTCTTAAGCCTCTGCATTCCTCTCTTGAGCCTCTGCATCATTCTCTTGAGCCTCTGCATCACTCTCTTGAGCCTCTGTGTCACTCTCTTGAGCCTCTGCATCACTCTCTTGAGCCTCTGTGTCACTCTCTGGAGCCTCTGCATCACTCTCTTGAGCCTCTGCATCACTCTCTTGAGCCTCTGCATCACTTTCCTGAGCCTCTGCATCCCTCTCTTAAGCTTCTGCGACACTCTCTTCAGCCTCTGCATCACTCTCTTTAGCCTCTGCATCCCTATCTTGATCCTGTGCATCTCTCTCATAAGCCTCTGCATCACTCTCTTGAGCCTCTGCATAACTCTTTTTAGCCTCTTCATCACTCTCTTGAGCCTCTGCATCTCTCTCTTGAGCCTCTGCAACACTCTCTTCAGCCTCTGCATCACTCTCTTAAGCCTCTGCATCACTCTCTTCTGTCTCTGCATCACTCTCTTAAGCCTCTGATTCTCTCTCTTGAACCTCTGCATCACTCTCTTGAGCCTCTGCATCACTCTCCAGATCCTCTGCACCACTCTCTTGAGCCTCTGCATCACTCTCTTCAGCCTCTGCATCACTCTCTAGAGCCTCTACATCCTTCTCTTAATGAGCCTCTGCATCACTCTCTTGAGCCTCGTAATCCCTCTCCTAAGCCTCTGCATCACTCTCTTCAGCCTCTGCATCACTCTCTTAAGCCTCTGCATCCCTCTCCTGAGCCTCTGCATCACTCTCTTTAGCCTCTGCATCACTCTCTTGAGCCTATGCATCACTCTCTGGAGCGTCTGCATCACTCTCTTGAGCCTCTGCATCCCTCTCCTAAGCCTCTGCATCACTCTCTTGAGCCTCTGCATCACTCTCGTCAGCTTCTGCATCCCCTCTCTTAAGCCTCTGCATCACTCTCTTGAGCCTCTACATCCCTCACTTGAGCTTCTGCATCACTCGCGTAAGCCCCTGCATCACTCTCTTCAGCCTCTGCATAACTCTCTTGAGTCTCTGCATCACTCTCTTGAGCTTCTGCATCCCTCTCTTGAGCCTCTGCATCCCTCTCTTCATCATCTGCATCACTCTCTTCAGCCTCTGCATCCCTCTCTTGAGCCTCCGCATCATTCTCTTAGGCCTCTGCATCACTCTCTTGAGCCTCTGCATCACTCTCTTGAGCCTCTACATCCCTCTCCTAAGCCTCTGCATCACTGTCGTAGGCTTCTGCATCACTCTCGTAAGCCTCTGAATCACTCTCTTGAGCGTCTGCATCCCTCTCTTGAGCCTCTGCATCACTCTCTTCAACCTCTGCATCACTCTCTTCAGCTTCTGCATCCCCTCTCTTAAGCCTCTGCATTATTCTCTTCAGCCTCTGCATCATTCTCCTAGGCCTCTGCAACACTTTCTTGAACCTTTGCATCACTCTCTTAAGCCTCTGCATAACTCTCCTGAGCGTCTGCAACACTCTCTTGAGCCTCTGCATCCCTCTCTTAAGCCTCTGCATCACTCTCTCGAGCCCCTGCATCCCTCTCTTAAGCCTCTGCATCCCTCTCTTGAACCTCTGCATCCCTCTCTTAAGCCTCTGCATCAATCTCTTCAGCCTCTGCATCACTCTCTTCAGCTTCTGCATCCCCTCTCTTAAGCCTCTGCATCACTCTCTTAAGCCTCTACAAAACTCTCTTGAGCTTCTGCATCACTCTCTTGAGCCTCTACATCCCTCACTTGAGCCTATGCATCACTCACGTAAGCCTCTGCATCACCCTCTTCAGCCTCTGCATAACTCTATTGAGTCTCTGCATCACACTCTTGAGCTTCTGCATCCCTCTCTTGAGCCTCTGCATCACTCTCTTGAGCCTCTGCATCACTCTCTTGAGCCTATGCATCACTCTCTTGAGCGTCTGCATCACTCTCTTGAGCCTTTGCATCCCTCTCCTAAGCCTCTGCATCACTCTCTTGAGCCTCTGCATCACTCTCGTCAGCTTCTGCATCCCCTCTCTTAAGCCTCTGCATCACTCTCTTGAGCCTCTACATCCCTCACTTGAGCTTCTGCATCACTCGCGTAAGCCTCTGCATCACTCTCTTCAGCCTCTGCATAACTCTCTTGAGTTTCTGCATCACTCTCTTCAGCCTCTGCATAACTCTCTTGAGTTTCTGCATCACTCTCTTGAGCTTCTGCATCCCTCTCTTGAGCCTCTGCATCCCTCTCTTCATCGTCTGAATCACTCTCTTCAGCCTCTGCATCCCTCTCTTGAGCCTCTGCATCATTCTCCTAGGCCTCTGCATCACTCTCTTGAGCCTCTGCATCACTCTCTTGAGCCTCTACATCCCTCTCCTAAGCCTCTGCATCACTGTCGTAGGATTCTGCATCACTCTCGTAAGCCTCTGAATCACTCTCTTGAGCCTCTGCATCCCTCTCTTGAGCCTCTGCATCACTCTCTTCATCCTCTGCATCCTTCTCTTGAGCCTCTGCATCATTCTCCTAGGCCTCTGCATCACTTTCTTGAGCCTTTGCATCACTCTCTTAAGCCTCTGCATAACTCTCCTGAGCGTCTGCATCACTCTCTTGAGCCTCTTCATCGTCTGAATCACTCTCTTCAGCCTCTGCATCCCTCTCTTGAGCCTCTGCATCATTCTCCTAGGCCTCTGCATCACTCTCTTGAGCCTCTGCAGCCTCTGCATGAGATCTTAATATTCTATTCTAAATTTAATATTCTAAATTATTCTAAATTTTTTATTCTATTTTACCATATATGAGGATTTTAACTTCAAATCATAGAGCGAGGTTTCGTATTATTTAGATCCAAGAAAAGACATATGACAATGTTGTTTCCAATACAAATGATAAAAACCAATGTGTTTTCATTAGAATTAACTAAAATGTTCCTGATTTTCCGTTTATATATTTCCGTTTATATTCCGTTTATACTCTCTTGAGCCTCGTGATCCCTCTCTTAAGCCTCTGCATCACTCTGTTGAGCCTCTGCATCACTCTCTTAAGCCTCTGCATCCCTCTCTTGAGCCTCTGCATCACTCTCTTGAGCCTCTGCATCACTCTCTTGAGCCTCTGCATCGCTCTCTTAAGCCTCTGCATCCCTCTCTTGAGCCTCTGCATCACTCTCTTAAGCCTCTTCATCACTCTCGTAAGCTTCTGAATCACTCTTGAGCCTCTGCATCCCTCTCTTGAGCCTCTGCATCACTCTCTTCAGCCTCTGCATCCCTCTCTTGAGCCTCTGCATCATTCTCCTAGGCCTCTGCATCACTCTCTTAAGCCTCTGCATCACTCTCTTGAGCCTCTACAGCCTTCTCTTGAGCCTCTGCATCACTGTCTTGAGCCTCGTCATCCCTCTCCTAAGCTCTGCATCACTCTCTTGAGCCTCTGCCTCACTCTCTTAAGCCTCTGCATCCCTCTCTTAAGCTTCTGCATCATGCTCTTGAGCCTCTGCATCACTCTCTTGAGCTTCTGCATCACTTTCTTGAGCCTCTGCATCACTCTCTCGAGCCTCTGCATCACTCTCTTGAGCCTCTGCATCCCTCTCCTTAGCCTCTGCAACACTCCTCAGCCTCTGCATCACTCACCTAAGCCTGTGCATCCCTCTCCTGATCCTCTGCATCACTCTCGTAAGCCTCTGCATTACTCTCCTGAGAATCTGCATAACTCTTTTTAGCCTCTGCATCACTGTCTTGAGCCTCTGCATCTCTCTCTCCTGAGCCTCTGCAACACTCTCTTCAGCCTCTGCATCACTCTCATAAGCCTCTGCATCCCTCTCTTGATCTTCTGCATCACTCTCTTGAGCCTCTGCATCATTCTCTTGAGCCTCTGCATCCCTCTCTTAAGCCTCTACATCATTCTCTTGAGCCTGTGCATTACCCTCTTGAGCCTCTGCATCACTCTCTTGAGCCTATGCATCACTCTCTGGAGCGTCTGCATCGCTCTCTTGAGCCTCTGCATCCCTCTCCTAAGCCTCTGCATCACTCTCTTGAACCTCTGCATCACTCTCGTCAGCTTCTGCATCCCCTCTCTTAAGCCTCTGCATCACTCTCTTGAGCCTCTACATCCCTCACTTGAGCTTCTGCATCTCTCGCGTAAGCCCCTGCATCACTCTCTTAAGCCTCTGCATCCCTCTCTTGAGCCACTGCATCACTCTCTTGAGCCTCTGCATCACTCTTGAGCCTCGGCATCACTCTCTTGAGCTTCTGCATCGCTCTCCTGAGCCTCTGCATCACTCTCTTGAGCCTCTGCATCCCTCTCCTGATCCTCTGCATCACTCTCGTAAGCCTCTGCATTACTCTCTTGAGAATCTGCATAACTCATTTTAGCCTCTGCATCACTCTCTTGAGCCTCTGCATCTCTCTCTTTTGAGCCTCTGCAACACTCTTCAGCCTCTGCATCACTCACCTAAGCCTCTGCATCCCTCTCATGAGCCCCTTCATCCCACTCTTAAGCCTCTGCATCCCTCTCTTGATCCTCTGCATCCCTCTCTTAAGCCTCTGCATCACTCTCTCAAGCCTCTACATCACTCTCTTGAGCTTCTGCATCCCTCTTTTTAGCCTCTACATCCCTCACTTGAGCCTCTGCATCACTCTCGTAAGCCTCTGCATCACTCGTTTCACCCAATGCATAATTCTCTTGAGTCTCTGCATAACTCTCTTGAGCTTCTGCATCCCTCTCTTGAGCCTCTGCATCCGTCTCTTGAGCCTCTGCATCACTCTCTTCAGCCTCTGCATCACTCTCTCGAGCCTCTGCATCACTCTCTTGAGCCTCTGCATCCCTCTCTTAAGCCTCTGCAACACTCTTCAGCCTCTGCATCACTTACTTAAGCCTCTGCATCCCTCTCTTGAACTCATGCATCCCTCTCATGAGCCTCTACATCCCTTTCTTGAGCCTCTGCATCACTCTCAAGAGAAACTGCATCCCTCTCTTCAGCCTCTGCATCCTTCTCTTGAGCCCCTGCATCCCACTCTTAAGCCTGTGCATCCCTCTCTTGAACCTCTGCATCCCTCACTTAAGCCTCTGCATCACTCTCTTCAGCCTCTGCATCACTCTCTTCAGCTTCTGCATCCCCTCTCTTAAGCCTCTGCATCACTCTCTCAAGCCTCTACATCACTCTCTTGAGCTTCTGCATCACTCTCTTTAGCCTCTACATCCCTCACTTGAGCCTCTGCCTCACTCTCGTAAGCCTCTGCATCACTCGTTTCACCCAATGCATAATTCTCTTGAGGCTCTGCATAACTCTCTTGAGCTTCTGCATCCCTCTCTTGAGCCTCTGCATCCCTCTCTTGAGCCTCTGCATCACTCTCTTCAGCCTCTGCATCCCTCTCTTGAGCCTCTGCATCATTCTTCTAGGCCTCTGCCTCACTCTCTCGAGCCTCTGCATCACTCTCTTGAGCCTCTGCATCCCTCTTTTAAGCCTCTGCAACACTCTTCAGCCTCTGCATCACTCACTTAAGCCTCTGCATCCCTCTCTTGATCCTCTGCATAACTCTCGTAAGCCTCTGCATTACTCTCTTGAGAATCTGCATAACTCTTTATAGCCTCTGCATCACTCTCTTGAGCCTCTGCATCTCTCTCTCTTTTGAGCCTCTGCAACACTCTCTTCAGCTTCTGCCTCACACTCTTAAGCCTCTGCATCCCTCTCTTGAACTCATGCATCCCTCTCATGAGCCTCTACATCCCTCTCTTGAGCCTCTGCATCACTCTCAAGAGAAACTGCATCCCTCTCTTGAGCCTCTGCATCCTTCTCTTGAGCCCCTGCATCCCACTCTTAAGCCTGTGCATCCCTCTCTTGAACCTCTGCATCCCTCTCTTAAGCCTCTGCATCACTCTCTTCAGCCTCTGCATCACTCTCTTCAGCTTCTGCATCCCCTCTCTTAAGCCTCTGCATCACTCTCTTAAGCCTCTACACCACTCTCTTGAGTTTCTGCATCACTCTCTTGAGCTTCTGCATCCCTCTCTTGAGCCTCTGCATCATTCTCCTAGGCCTCTGCATAACTCTCTTCAGCGTCTGCATCACTCTCTTCAGGTTCTGCATCCCTCTCTTGAGCCTCTGCATCATTCTCCTAGGCCTCTGCATCACTCTCTTGAGCTTCTGCATCACTCTCTTGAGCCTCTACATCCCTCTCCTAAGCCTCTGCATCACTGTCTTAAGCTTCTGCATCACTCTCATAAGCCTCTGAATCACTCTCTTGAGCGTCTGCATCCCTCTCTTGAGCCTCTGCATCACTCTTTTCATCCTCTGCATCCCTCTCTTGAGCCTCTGCATCATTCTCCTAGGCCTCTGCATCACTTTCTTGAGACTTTGCATCACTCTCTTAAGCCTCTGCATTCCTCTCTTGAGCCTCTGCCTCATTCTCTTGAGCCTCTGCATCACTCTCTTGAGCCTCTGTGTCACTCTCTTGAGCCTCTGCATCACTCTCTTGAGCCTCTGTGTCACTCTCTGGAGCCTCTGCATCACTCTCTTGAGCCTCTGCATCACTCTCTTGAGCCTCTGCATCACTTTCCTGAGCCTCTGCATCCCTCTCTTAAGCTTCTGCGACACTCTCTTCAGCCTCTGCATCACTCTCTTTAGCCTCTGCATCCCTATCTTGATCCTGTGCATCTCTCTCATAAGCCTCTGCATCACTCTCTTGAGCCTCTGCATAACTCTTTTTAGCCTCTTCATCACTCTCTTGAGCCTCTGCATCTCTCTCTTGAGCCTCTGCAACACTCTCTTCAGCCTCTGCATCACTCTCTTAAGCCTCTGCATCACTCTCTTCTGTCTCTGCATCACTCTCTTAAGCCTCTGATTCCCTCTCTTGATCCTCTGCATCACTCTCTTGAGCCTCTGCATCACTCTCCAGATCCTCTGCACCACTCTCTTGAGCCTCTGCATCACTCTCTTCAGCCTCTGCATCACTCTCTTGAGCCTCTACATCCTTCTCTTTATGAGCCTCTGCATCACTCTCTTGAGCCTCGTAATCCCTCTCCTAAGCCTCTGCATCACTCTCTTCAGCCTCTGCATCACTCTCTTAAGCCTCTGCATCCCTCTCCTGAGCCTCTGCATCACTCTCTTGAGCCTCTGCATCACTCTCTTGAGCCTATGCATCACTCTCTTGAGCTTCTGCATCCCTCTCTTGAGCCTCTGCATCCCTCTCTTCATCATCTGCATCACTCTCTTCAGCCTCTGCATCCCTCTCTTGAGCCTCCGCATCATTCTCCTAGGCCTCTGCATCACTCTCTTGAGCCTCTGCATCACTCTCTTGAGCCTCTACATCCCTCTCCTAAGCCTCTGCATCACTGTCGTAGGCTTCTGCATCACTCTCGTAAGCCTCTGAATCACTCTCTTGAGCGTCTGCATCCCTCTCTTGAGCCTCTGCATCACTCTCTTCAACCTCTGCATCACTCTCTTCAGCTTCTGCATCCCCTCTCTTAAGCCTCTGCATTATTCTCTTGAGCCTCTGCATCATTCTCCTAGGCCTCTGCATCACTTTCTTGAGCCTTTGCATCACTCTCTTAAGCCTCAGCATAACTCTCCTGAGCGTCTGCAACACTCTCTTGAGCCTCTGCATCCCTCTCTTAAGCCTCTGCATCACTCTCTCGAGCCCCTGCATCCCTCTCTTAAGCCTCTGCATCCCTCTCTTGAACCTCTGCATCCCTCTCTTAAGCCTCTGCATCAATCTCTTCAGCCTCTGCATCACTCTCTTCAGCTTCTGCATCCCCTCTCTTAAGCCTCTGCATCACTCTCTTAAGCCTCTACATCACTCTCTTGAGCTTCTGCATCACTCTCTTGAGCCTCTACATCCCTCACTTGAGCCTCTGCATCACTCACGTAAGCCTCTGCATCACTCTCTTCAGCCTCTGCATAACTCTCTTGAGTCTCTGCATCACACTCTTGAGCTTCTGCATCCCTCTCTTGAGCCTCTGCATCACTCTCTTGAGCCTCTGCATCACTCTCTTGAGCCTATGCATCACTCTCTTGAGCGTCTGCATCACTCTCTTGAGCCTTTGCATCCCTCTCCTAAGCCTCTGCATCACTCTCTTGAGCCTCTGCATCACTCTCGTCAGCTTCTGCATCCCCTCTCTTAAGCCTCTGCATCACTCTCTTCAGCCTCTGCATAACTCTCTTGAGTTTCTGCATCACTCTCTTCAGCCTCTGCATAACTCTCTTGAGTTTCTGCATCACTCTCTTGAGCTTCTGCATCCCTCTCTTGAGCCTCTGCATCCCTCTCTTCATCGTCTGAATCACTCTCTTCAACCTCTGCATCCCTCTCTTGAGCCTCTGCATCATTCTCCTAGGCCTCTGCATCACTCTCTTGAGCCTCTGCATCACTCTCTTGAGCCTCTACATCCCTCTCCTAAGCCTCTGCATCACTGTCGTAGGATTCTGCATCACTCTCGTAAGCCTCTGAATCACTCTCTTGAGCCTCTGCATCCCTCTCTTGAGCCTCTGCATCACTCTCTTCATCCTCTGCATCCTTCTCTTGAGCCTCTGCATCATTCTCCTAGGCCTCTGCATCACTTTCTTGAGCCTTTGCATCACTCTCTTAAGCCTCTGCATAACTCTCCTGAGCGTCTGCATCACTCTCTTGAGCCTCTTCATCGTCTGAATCACTCTCTTCAGCCTCTGCATCCCTCTCTTGAGCCTCTGCATCATTCTCCTAGGCCTCTGCATCACTCTCTTGAGCCTCTGCAGCCTCTGCATGAGATCTTAATATTCTATTCTAAATTTAATATTCTAAATTATTCTAAATTTTTTATTCTATTTTACCATATATGAGGATTTTAACTTCAAATCATAGAGCGAGGTTTCGTATTATTTAGATCCAAGAAAAGACATATGACAATGTTGTTTCCAATACAAATGATAAAAACCAATGTGTTTTCATTAGAATTAACTAAAATGTTCCTGATTTTCCGTTTATATATTTCCGTTTATATTCCGTTTATACTCTCTTGAGCCTCGTGATCCCTCTCTTAAGCCTCTGCATCACTCTGTTGAGCCTCTGCATCACTCTCTTAAGCCTCTGCATCCCTCTCTTGAGCCTCTGCATCACTCTCTTGAGCCTCTGCATCACTCTCTTGAGCCTCTGCATCGCTCTCTTAAGCCTCTGCATCCCTCTCTTGAGCCCATGCATCCCTCTCGTAAGCCTCTGCATCACTCTCTTAAGCCTCTTCATCACTCTCGTAAGCTTCTGAATCACTCTCTTGAGCCTCTGCATCCCTCTCTTGAGCCTCTGCATCACTCTCTTCAGCCTCTGCATCCCTCTCTTGAGTTTCTGCATCACTCTCTTCAGCCTCTGCATAACTCTCTTGAGTTTCTGCATCACTCTCTTGAGCTTCTGCATCCCTCTCTTGAGCCTCTGCATCCCTCTCTTCATCGTCTGAATCACTCTCTTCAACCTCTGCATCCCTCTCTTGAGCCTCTGCATCATTCTCCTAGGCCTCTGCATCACTCTCTTGAGCCTCTGCATCACTCTCTTGAGCCTCTACATCCCTCTCCTAAGCCTCTGCATCACTGTCGTAGGATTCTGCATCACTCTCGTAAGCCTCTGAATCACTCTCTTGAGCCTCTGCATCCCTCTCTTGAGCCTCTGCATCACTCTCTTCATCCTCTGCATCCTTCTCTTGAGCCTCTGCATCATTCTCCTAGGCCTCTGCATCACTTTCTTGAGCCTTTGCATCACTCTCTTAAGCCTCTGCATAACTCTCCTGAGCGTCTGCATCACTCTCTTGAGCCTCTTCATCGTCTGAATCACTCTCTTCAGCCTCTGCATCCCTCTCTTGAGCCTCTGCATCATTCTCCTAGGCCTCTGCATCACTCTCTTGAGCCTCTGCAGCCTCTGCATGAGATCTTAATATTCTATTCTAAATTTAATATTCTAAATTATTCTAAATTTTTTATTCTATTTTACCATATATGAGGATTTTAACTTCAAATCATAGAGCGAGGTTTCGTATTATTTAGATCCAAGAAAAGACATATGACAATGTTGTTTCCAATACAAATGATAAAAACCAATGTGTTTTCATTAGAATTAACTAAAATGTTCCTGATTTTCCGTTTATATATTTCCGTTTATATTCCGTTTATACTCTCTTGAGCCTCGTGATCCCTCTCTTAAGCCTCTGCATCACTCTGTTGAGCCTCTGCATCACTCTCTTAAGCCTCTGCATCCCTCTCTTGAGCCTCTGCATCACTCTCTTGAGCCTCTGCATCACTCTCTTGAGCCTCTGCATCGCTCTCTTAAGCCTCTGCATCCCTCTCTTGAGCCCATGCATCCCTCTCGTAAGCCTCTGCATCACTCTCTTAAGCCTCTTCATCACTCTCGTAAGCTTCTGAATCACTCTCTTGAGCCTCTGCATCCCTCTCTTGAGCCTCTGCATCACTCTCTTCAGCCTCTGCATCCCTCTCTTGAGCCTCTGCATCATTCTCCTAGGCCTCTGCATCACTCTCTTAAGCCTCTGCATCACTCTCTTGAGCCTCTACAGCCTTCTCTTGAGCCTCTGCATCACTGTCTTGAGCCTCGTCATCCCTCTCCTAAGCTCTGCATCACTCTCTTGAGCCTCTGCATCACTCTCTTAAGCCTCTGCATCCCTCTCTTAAGCTTCTGCATCATGCTCTTGAGCCTCTGCATCACTCTCTTGAGCTTCTGCATCACTCTCTTGAGCCTCTGCATCACTCTCTCGAGCCTCTGCATCACTCTCTTGAGCCTCTGCATCCCTCTCCTTAGCCTCTGCAACACTCCTCAGCCTCTGCATCACTCACCTAAGCCTGTGCATCCCTCTCCTGATCCACTGCATCACTCTCGTAAGCCTCTGCATTACTCTCCTGAGAATCTGCATAACTCTTTTTAGCCTCTGCATCACTGTCTTGAGCCTCTGCATCTCTCTCTCCTGAGCCTCTGCAACACTCTCTTCAGCCTCTGCATCACTCTCATAAGCCTCTGCATCCCTCTCTTGATCTTCTGCATCACTCTCTTGAGCCTCTGCATCATTCTCTTGAGCCTCTGCATCCCTCTCTTAAGCCTCTACATCATTCTCTTGAGCCTCTGCATTACTCTCTTGAGCCTCTGCATCACTCTCTTGAGCCTATGCATCACTCTCTGGAGCGTCTGCATCGCTCTCTTGAGCCTCTGCATCCCTCTCCTAAGCCTCTGCATCACTCTCTTGAACCTCTGCATCACTCTCGTCAGCTTCTGCATCCCCTCTCTTAAGCCTCTGCATCACTCTCTTGAGCTTCTACATCCCTCACTTGAGCTTCTGCATCTCTCGCGTAAGCCCCTGCATCACTCTCTTCAGCCTCTGCATAACTCTCTTGAGTCTCTGCATCACTCTCTTGAGCTTCTGCATCCCTCTCTTGAGCCTCTGCATCCCTCTCTTCATCATCTGCATCACTCTCTTCAGCCTCTGCATCCCTCTCTTGAGCCTCTGCATCATTCTCCTAGGCCTCTGCATCACTCTCTTGAGCCTCTGCATCACTCTCTTGAGCCTCTACATCCCTCTCCTAAGCCTCTGCATCACTGTCGTAGGCTTCTGCATCACTCTCGTAAGCCTCTGAATCACTCTCCTGAGCGTCTGCATCCCTCTCTTGAGCCTCTGCATCACTCTCTTCATCCTCTGCATCCTTCTCTTGAGCCTCTGCATCATTCTCCTATATACAGAGGCTCAAGAGAGGGATGCAGAGGCTCAAGAGAGGGATGCAAAAGCTCAAGAGAGTGATGCAGAGACTCAAGAGAGTTATGGAGAGGCTGAAGAGAGTGATGCAGAGGCTTAAGAGAGAGATGCAGAGGTTCAAGAGAGGGATGCAGAGGCTTAAGAGTGGGATGCATGGGCTCAAGAGAGGGATCCAGAGGGTCAAGAGAGTGATGCAGAGGATCCGGAGAGTGATGCCGAGGCTCAAGAGAGTGATGCAGAGGATCAAGAGAGGGAAGCAGAGGCTTAAGAGAGTGATGCAGAGACCGAAGAGAGTGATGCAAAGGCTTAGGAGAGTGATGCAGAGGCTGAAGAGAGTGTTGCAGAGGCTCAAGAGAGAGATGCAGAGGCTCAAGAGAGTGATGAAGAAGCTAAAAAGAGTTATGCAGAGGCTCAAGAGAGTGATGCAGAGGCTCAAGAGAGTGATGCAGAGGCTCCAGAGAGTGATGCAGAGGCTCAAGAGAGTGATGCAGAGGGTCAAGAGAGTGATGCAGAGGCTGAAGAGAGTGATGCAGAGGCTCAAGAGAATGATGCAGATGCTCAAGAAAGTGATGCAGAGGATCAAGAGAGGGATGCAGAGGCTTAAGAGAGTGATGCAGAGGCTGAAGAGAGTGATGCAGAGGCTGAAGAGAGTGATGCAGAGGCTCAAGAGAGAGTGATGCAGACGATAAAGAGAATGATGCAGAGGCTCAAGAGAGTGATGCAGAGGAGCAATAGAGGGAAGCAGAGGCTTAAATTAAGAGAGTGATGC